>NW_021166680.1:204096-274221 GCF_004354835.1 Perca flavescens
CCTCTTCAGCCTGTCCCTGGGCTCGATAGTGCGCCCGCAATACACGCTGTGGTTAGACGCAAATGTTAGTTTATTTGGGCTTTTCGCCGGCGTGGTTGTTGACTTGCAAACGCGCTCACAGGTGTCAGTCACAGCTGTCCTCTTCAGCCTGTCCCTGGCTCGATAGTGCGCCCGCAATACACGCTGTGGTTAGGCGCAAATGTTAGTTTATTTGGGCGCTTTTCAGCCAGCGTAGGTTGTTGACTTGCAAACGCGCTCACAGGTGTCGGTCACAACTGTCCTCTTCAGCCTGTCCCTGGGCTCGATAGTGCGCCCGCAATACACGCCGCAAATGTTAGTTTATTTGGGCGCTTTTCAGCCGCGTGGGTTGTTGACTTGCAAATGTTGTCAGTCACAACTGTCCTCTTCAGCCTGTCCCTGGCTCGATAGTGGCCCGCAATACACGCTGTTTAGACGCAAATGTTAGTTTATTTGGGCGCTTTTCAGCCGCGCAGGTTGTTGACTTGCAAACGCGCCGCAGGTGTCAGTCACAGCTGTCCTCTTCAGCCTGTCCCTGGGCTCGATAGTGCGCCCGCAATACACGCCGTGGTTAGCGCAAATGTTAGTTTATTTGGGCGCTTTTTCAGCCGCGTGGGTTGTTGACTTGCAAACGCGCTCACAGGTGTCAGTCACAGCTGTCCTCTTCAGCCTGTCCCTGGGCTCGATAGTGCGCCCGCAATACACGCTGTGGTTAGACGCAAATGTTAGTTTATTTGGGCGCTTTTCAGCCGCCAGTGGGTTGTTGACTTGCAAAGCGGCGCTCACAGGTGTCAGTCACAACTGTCCTCTTCAGCCTGTCCCTGGGCTTGATAGTGCGCCCGCAATACATGCTGTGGTTAGACGCAAATGTTAGTTTATTTGGGCTTTTCAGCCAACCGTCGTGGGTTGTTGACTTGCAAATGCTCACAGGTGTCAGTCACAGCTGTCCTCTTCAGCCTGTCCCTGGGCTCGATAGTGCGCCCGCAATACACGCTGTGGTTAGACGCAAATGTTAGTTTATTTGGGCGCTTTTCAGCCGCGTAGGTTGTTGACTTGCAAACGCGCTCACAGGTGTCAGTCACAGCTGTCCTCTTCAGCCTGTCCCTGGGCTCGATAGTGCGCCCGCAATACACGCTGTGGTTCGACGCAAATGTTAGTTTATTTGGGCGCTTTTCAGCCGCGTAGGTCGTTGACTTGCAAACGTCCTACAGGTGTCAGTTACAGCTGTCCTCTTCAGCCTGTCCCAGGGCTCGCGTGCGCATAAGTTGGACGCAAATGTTAATTTATTTGGGCTGTGGTTCTTCTTGCCAGCGCCCAATGTTAGTTCCTCTTCATTTGGGCGCTAACGCTGTGGTTCCACGCGAATGTTAGTTTATTTGTGCGCTTTTCAGCCGCGTAGGTCGTTGGCTTGTAAACGCGCCCGCAGGTGTCACAGCTGTCTTCTTGAGCCTGTCCCTGGGCTCGATTGTGCGCCCAGAATACACGCTGTGGTTCGACGCGAATGTTAGTTTATTTGGGCGTTTTTCATCCGCGTAGGTCGTTGACTTGCAAACGCGCTCGCATGTGTCAGTCATAGCTGTCCTCCTCAGCCTGTCCCAGGGCTCGCTCGCGCGCCCGCAACACACGCTCTGGTTCGCGACAGTGAGCCTCGCGTAGGCTTAGCGGGACAGGCACTTTGGCATCCTCTTGCGTCCGACCTACGTCTAATACACAATACTGACTCTTTGTGGCCCTGTCTAGACGCAAATGTTATTTTTTTGGGTGCTTTTCAGCCGCGTAGGTCGTTGGCTTGTAAACACGCTTGCAGGTGTCACAGCTGTCCTCTTCAGCCTGTCCCAGGGCTCGCTCATGCGCCTGCAACACACACTCTGGTTCGTGACAGTGAGCCTCGCGTAGGCTTAGCGGGACAGGCGCTTTGGCATCCTCTTGCTTCCGACCTACGTCTAATACACAATACTGACTATATTGCTCATACTCAACAAACATTTTTGTTTTTTTAGCTGTGTTTGTAGACCCTCCATGCAGTCGAATGCATTTCCCGCTACGCATCATCTCGTCCTCTGGTGTGCCGGAGACCCGTCCTGCAATCCAACACATACATGTCTCTTACACTCATTTGGGTTATGTAAGATTTGTGGGTTTTTTGTAATTATTTGTATAACACCTATTGCAAAACTTAATAAAAGACATTCAATTTAGACAACCATTTCAGTTTTCAATGAATCACTGCACCCACCCACCCACACAGGATGGTCTCCGTCTCACCTGGCCACTGTTGAACACCTCAGACCTTCATCTTCATCTTTCTCTTTGTCCTGTCAGGTGAGACACAAAAACACAGCAGACGTGGAATGTAACGGATTACTTTTACTCAAACACAGATTTAAGGTACTTGTTGTTACCTAACCATAATATAATCCATACCTGAAAGGGGTTTATATGCTTTTGATACTTAAAAGAAGACATGTAATAATGATTGTACAACTGAATAGAGATTTAGATATTTCAATATGGGTTAACTGAAATATTACCTCAGTGTAGCCTGAGGTAATTTGAGCCCAGTTGATTTTATTACTGAATAGTCCGAGAGCAGGCTGACTGTCCCAGCTACTCACAGGCATGCAGGAAAAATAGCAGGCAAGCTCTTCTACACTCCTCTGCTCTCGTGAAAGACACAGCTGCACACAGGAAAACACCGGCACAGGCGCACAGCCACAAAGCCTCTCAGGCAAGCAAACAAAATAGCATTGTACACTCTTCCCTTCTCCTCTCCTGTCCTCAGAGACACAGCTAAACACAGGCAAACAGGCATAAAGCCTCTCAGACATAAAGGCAAAACATCAGGGTACGCTATTCTACACTCCTCTGCTCTCCTCTGCTGTCCTCATAGACACAGCTACACACAGGCATAAAGCCTCTCAGGCACGCAAGAAAAATAACAGGGTACTCTACACTCCTCTGCTCTTCCCCGAGGAAGAGGACAGCAGATGTCTGCTGCTTTAACATCCCATATGGCAGTTTTTTCCACATGAACTGCTACTGTGCAGACTGTGGTCAGACTTTGGTCCACATGAACTGCGGCTGTGTAGACTGTATAACGGCTAAATGAGTATTCACGTTGAATTAGAGCCACAATGAGGCAACAAGCAGCCACACTCTTCTGCTCTCCTCTTCTCACAGACACAGACACACAGGCACAAAGGCACCATGACGCTCAGGTGCACATGCAAAAAAGCAGGCATGCTCTTCTCCTATCCTCTCCTCATACCCTTCAACATCGTTTCTGGGAAAAAACCTTCAACTATAACGTCTCATAGAAAATGTAAATTACTTTTCTTTAAAAAGGTAGCTCACATTAAATTAAAAATCAGTCATTACCTAACCCTCATTCTGAAAGAAGGTCAGGTTATTTTTTCAGTTCACAAAACCCTCCTGGAGTTTCACATGAAAACAGATTGCCACATCCTCCCAAAAACTGTAGTCAACAGCGGCTTTGTTTCAAACGGCTTTTGTTAAAATACAACTTTACAAAAAAAAAAGGCCTTCATACTGCTTGTCTATCGTAATCCAAGTTTTTAAAAGTCCAGACAAGCCACATTGACTATTGATTGGAAATATTAAGGGGTGGATGGAGGCGGAAAGAGCATAAATTGCTATTGTACACGGACGACATTTTGATGCTGGTAAAAGACCCATTGAGTTCAATACCCCACTTAATGGACACAATAAAATCATATTCCAAATTATCAGGATACAAAATTAATTGGACAAAGTCAGAAGGTATGCCTATTTCGGGATTATGTAATTCAACCTCAGTCTCACAGTTTGGGTTTAAAAAGGGTTCCAAAAGGGATGAAATATCTGGGAATAAAACTGAGCCAGGATGTTGAGGAAATACTGGCAATAAACTTTGAACCAGTAATACAAAAAATAAAAACAAATCTAGATAAATGGTGTAAACTCAGGCTTACATTATGGGGAAAGGTTAATGTTATAAAAATGGTGGTATCACCACAATTCAATTACATACTTATGATGGTACCAGTTACTACTTCTCCTCAGATTTTCAAACGATATGACACAATAATTAAAGACTTCTTGTGGGAGGGAAAGGCCCAGAATTAAGCTTAGCAAAATGTGCTCACCTAGAGATAAAGGAGGACTGGGACTGCCAGACCCAAAATTGTATTGTATCTCCTTTGAAATGGCCAAAAAATTGGACTAAAGATAATAAATTAGATTGGGTTTCTATTGAAAATAAGTTGGCTTCTCCATTCTCGCCTATAGATAGACTCTCTCAGTCTTTGTCGGATTTCTTCAATCCTATCATGTCACACTCCAAAGAAATTTGGACTAAAATACATAAGATGTTTAAACTTTCACACCATAAGCAATCCT
Organism: Perca flavescens; assembly: GCF_004354835.1. Classification (NCBI taxonomy): domain Eukaryota; kingdom Metazoa; phylum Chordata; class Actinopteri; order Perciformes; family Percidae; genus Perca; species Perca flavescens. The sequence goes on from NW_021166680.1 coordinate 208,513, forward strand.
ACTCCCCTCTATGGTATAACTCCATAATTAAAATTGGGAAGACATCAGTATTTTGGAAAAAATGGCATGATAATGGTATATGTAACATTGCTGATCTTTTTGAACAGGACCTGTTTGTGTCATACTCTGACTTAACTAGAAAATACAAGCTCAAGGGGAAAGATCATTTTTGGAAGTACCTACAAATCAGGAGCTGTATTTCCACCAAGATTCAGTTCACAGTCGGAAACCCCATCTTGGACTATTTCACACAACCCAAGGAGTGCCATCGAGCTTCTGCATTCTATAAAACAACCAACCAACTACTCAGCAACAACTGTAATAACCTAGAAGTTATATGGGAGAAAGACCTAGGATGTATAATGGAGGACAGGGAATGGCTGAAGATAGTATCTGAAAATGGTAAATACATAAGGGAAGTGAAAGGAAATTCACCCAATATAAAATAATGCACAGATATTATTGGACACCTTTAAGATTATACAGAATGGGAGTAATGAATAACAATTTGTGTTGGAAATGCCAGATAGAAGTAGGCACTCTAATACACTGCATTTGGGATTGCCCAGCTATCCAGCCGTTCTGGAGAAACATATTGGAATATTTAGGTAACTGGGCCAGAAGAAACCTACCAATATCTCCGAGACTCTGCCTATTAGGTCACAGAAGTCAATTACATAACATGTCAAGTAAAGAGTTTTCTGTAATCATGGTTGGCATTACTGCAGCTGCCAGGACGATACTGAAGCATTGGAAAACACCTAAAATCCCAGCATTAAAAGAATGGGCCAACACCATGATAAAAACAGCTTCATATGAGCATATGCTAAACAGGATAAGCAAAGTAAAAAAAAGATGAAGCACCAGCATGGGATAGTTTCTGGACATACATCACACTGACTGATAAACCTGTATTATGAATAACACTGCTAAGTATTCCAATATTGATGTGCCCCTAAAGCTGCTGATGTTATAGTCCTGTTGTACCTGATTTTATGTATACATGCATATGTCTATGTATTTATGTGTATATATTTGCTGTATATTATTGTTGTTTATGCTTGATTGCTCTGTCTATGGCCTAGACTCGGTTTGAATTGTATGAGTCAGTGTTAGAATGACTTTTCAATTCACTCACCAACATCACAATATCATTTTTACTTTAATTCTCATTTACCGCTGGCCCAATTCTCATCGCTCCCCTTGTTGGCGTTGGTGTCCTTTGCCCGCCCTCTCAGAGACATTTAGAGCAGCCACAGTTTCTCTCTCCCTCCTTTTCAGAAACAGGACAGCTCCTGTTTCTGCTAAACCTAGTCGTTTTACTCCCAGTACGTTGTTGAGTTATGGTTTTTCGTTGGACTATTTTCTGAAAAGACTGCTTAAAATAAAACCTCTGTTTGCCTGCAACCACTTTTTGGCTTGTCTCTGCCCTACACCCCACCTGCTACAAAGAAAAGCCTCTCACGACATCACAAAACACACACACACACAGTCATTTCAACAGGGCAATACCGCAGATTCAGCAAAGGACCATTTACAGTTCTTTACAACCTATAAGATGCTTTGAAACCCTGTTGTGCATACTAGTTTGGAACAGTGCATTTTCAGTTTATTTTTTAAATAACTACTGTTTCCATTGGGTGCTTTGTTCAATGAAATTTGTCTACAGATGAAGACAAAAAAGGTGAAACCCACCCCATTGCATTTTCACAAATAGAATAAAGAGGGTGCGCTCTTCTACACTCCTCCGCTCTCCTGACAGACAGAGCTGCACACAGGCGCACTCTCCGACCGCTGGCTGACTCTCCGACCGCTGGCTGACTGTCCGACCGCTCTCTGTCCGACCGATGGCTGACTGTCCGACCGCTGGCTGACTGTCCGACCGATGGCTGACTGTCCGACCGATGGCTGACTGTCCGACCGATGGCTGACTGTCCGACCGATGGCTGACTGTCCGACCGATGGCTGACTGTCCGACCGATGGCTGACTGTCCCAGCTACTCACAGGCATGCAGGAAAAATAGCAGGCAAGCTCTTCTACACTCCTCTGCTCTCGTGAAAAACACAGCTGCACACAGGAAAACACAGGCACAGGCGCACAGCCACAATGCCTCTCAGGCAAGCAAGCAAAATAGCATTGTGCGCTCTTCCCTTCTCCTCTCCTGTCCTCAGAGACACAGCTAAACACAGGCAAACAGGCATAAAGCCTCTCAGACATAAAGGCAAAACATCAGGGTACGCTATTCTACACTCCTCTGCTCTCCTCTGCTGTCCTCATAGACACACAGGCATAAAGCCTCTCAGGCACGCAAGAAAAATAGCAGGGTACTCTACACTCCTCTGCTCTTCCCCGAGGAAGAGGACAGCAGATGTCTGCTGCTTTAACATCCCATATGGCAGTTTTGTCCACATGAACTGCTACTGTGCAGACTGTATAACGGCTAAATTAATATTCACGTTGAATTAGAGCCACAATGAGGCAAAAAGCAGCCACACTCTTCTGCTCTCCTCTTCTCACAGACACACAGGCACAAAGATGCTCAGGTGCATATGCAAAAACGCAGGCATGCTCATCTCCTATCCTCTCCTCTCATGAAAGACACAGCTGCACACAGGAAACACAGGCACAAGCGGACATCCACAAAGCCTCTCAGGCAGGCAAGCAAAATAGCATTGTACACTCTTCCCTTCTCCTCTCCTGTCCTCAGAGACACAGCTAAATACAGGCACAGAGGCATAAAGCCAAAGACAAAAAAGGTGAAACCCACCCCATTGAATTTTCACAAACAGAATAAAGATTTCACAAATATGAAACTGTGTTTTTTAAGAAGAACGTAAATCCTACCTGAAGTGAAGTGTGACTGTGTCAATGATAAAGAGGTGACCTTCAGAGCCTCCTGCACGGGTGAGCCAGGCTGTTTGTTAAAAGCCTTCACCGAATGAGAGCCGTGCTAGCTTTTTAGTTTTCAGCCTGTCCCCAGATTGTGTGCTCCACTCTGCTGGGCTGCTCTGCTCCTGTTGTACTCTGTGGCAGTGCTTCATGCACCAGAGGACAGCAGATGTCTGTTCATTCTCTGAAGCGGGGGTTGACAGAAATACCTCTCTCCCCCCACAGTCTTACTGTGGGCTAGTTCCTGCTGCAAAACTTCTCACACAGAAACACACAATTTTCATGGTAAACTTTAACATCCCATATGGCAGTTTTGTCCACATTAACTGCTACTTATGTGCAGACTGTAACACGGCTAAATGAATAGTCACTGTGAATTTGAGCAACAAAGCAACCACACTCTTCTGCTCTCCTCTTCTCACAGACACACACTGTGGCATCATAAGCGGACGTGTGGTATAGGGACGCCATTTTCCTCTACAGGAGTGGCTACCCAGGGACCAATTGGCTGCCACCCACACTACAAGTCCCAGAATGCACTGCACAGGGAGGTGCAAATGCCTCAGCCTGTTGATTACTGCAGGTGCTCATGCACTGGAAGAAGACAAGGAGAGCAGAGGCAGAGAGAAGAATGGCAGAGGTCATGGGGAAAGAACCTAAGCTACCAGGACTTTGCTAAACCTAGTCGTTTTACTCCCAGTACGTTTTTGAGTTTGAGTTACTGTTTTTCGTTGGACTATTTTCTGAAAAGACTGCTTAAAATAAAACCTCTTTTACAGTAAAGACCTTTCAGTAATATTTTCTCTCTGTGTGTGTCCCCTCCAGGAGCAGATCCAGATGTGATATATAACAAAAACTTTCCACAACATGAATGATTAAAACACAGTACTCACTTTGACAAATGTATCTCCATTGATTTTCCTTTTCTCTTCTGGGTTGGTAGTCATATTCAAAGTCTCGCTGATGCGTTTTCGTGGCCTCCTGTCCTCCTCAGAGATGGGGAAGGTTGTCGTTCCGTTGTAGAAGGTGTGAGCTGCATTTACCACTAAATACAGCAACATTTTAGAGGCGAAAAAGAGAAAGGCAGTATAAGGAAGTACAATGGGATGTACTCACTTGAGGTCTTATTGTACCACCCCATACTTCATTTAGACCAGCAGGACTTTTGTCCCTACCTTTGAGTTTGATGCCCAGCTTGGTGAGGGCCTACTCCACACTCTGACTCGCTCTCTTCCTCATGAAGCCGTTGTCGATGTGAACTGCTATCACTTGGTCCTGGTTAAGAGCTTTGTTAAGGAGAGCTATGCAAACTGTTGAGTCTACCCCACCACTCAGCAGCACCTGAAAAAAATCATTACAGTCAGTCATTAACTGTGCAGCCAGATAGTTGAGTAGTGACATCCAACTGCTTTAGGGATACATTTGTGACCCTGCTAGATTAAGGAGGATGTATTAAAACCCTTGCACTTACTCTGTCTTGCTCTCCAATCAGCTGTATGTCTAATTTCTAGTTATGTTAGCCTCCCAATGTATTAGTCATGTTGTCTTTGATATATCTGGGGGGGTTCTGGTGGCAGGGTGTAAAATATTAGGCATTATGAACTTCCTCAAAAAGGACGTGACCACTACAGCCTTGACACTTCTTTAGTTATAATTAGCGGACTACCAACTCTTGGGAATCACACACCCACAATACCACACTTGCCAATTGCTACTGCAGAAACAAACTACAACAAGAGTATAGTAACAAAGGATGAAAGACATATCCCTCAGACTGTAGTAGAGGAAAAAGAAACTGAGGCTGCATGCATTTCTTTAAATATAAATCCTCTGCTTTGAGCCTGTTTCTTACACTCATTTACGAAGAACTTTTACCATTGCCATTTTCCTCTTGGAATGCCACTTATACATTCAAGAAACTATTATAACATACAAAAATAAATAAATCAGGATTTCAGATAGATTTGGAAAAATAAACAGACAAAATACAGATTGAACATTCTTCTCAGAGATGTAAATTCATACACAGTCCGAGGCCGAGCATATACAAACAAATATAGCGGTTTATTTGGAACTTGCATGTGAGTATACGACCACAATCTATTTTTAATTATTTTATTGAGGGCCACAACCAATCTCACGTTCTGCTCACCGGCAATGATGTTGCCTCTTTAAAGCCATCAGCCACTTTATCAACGCTATCTCCATGGGTTAGCAGGACCAGTTCCTCCTTCTGAAGGCCTCTGGTAAGATAAACACAGATGCTGACGTCAGAGGAAGATGTGTGGTGTTCAATAACATTACATATAATAGTATTATGTTTACAGGCCCACCTTTCACTGGGTCCCGGGGCAGACAGTAATTAAATACTTTTAGCCAATTATTTTAGACTCTGCAGTATTTGTGTAACAGACAGGGTAAAATATGTGACTGCTGGAATGCTTCTGCACTTTATCTAGCATATATGGCACTGGGACAAACCCGTTGAGAAGCGGTTGGGTTTTACAGACAAAACAACATAGTGGTAGCTGCCATTACAGACAATAGATACACGTAAAAACACAAATAACAGCTACAAACATACACCCAGGCTACATACACACACATAAATAAATAAAAATACAATGCAGAACGCTGTGTGTGTGTGTGTGTGTGTGTGTGTGTGTGTGTGTGTGTGTGTCTGTCTGTCTGTCTCTCTTGAAAATAGTGTAAACAAATTAATAAATTCCACTGTTGAGCTCTGTGTCAGACTGATACCTACGGTGTCAGGGTTTAACAAGAGACCATGTTAACAGGCGTCAGCCAAATGCGTTTTTACAACAGCTGTTGGAAATGGGAAGAGACTACGTAGCTAGCTGTCTGCGTGAATGCCTTTTTAAGTTGTCATTAAAATGTTAACACATAACGATGTTTACCTCTCTGATTTGCCTCTGGAGTCTTGTCTGAGGAAACTTGTCGACCGCGTTTCGAATGTGGCTTGCTGTTAACACACGGGACGGCTCCGTGGCTGTGTGACATAGAGACGGAGGAGTGAATGAAACGCTGTTGAACGAATATGCTGCATGTTTGAAATAGCGTTACAGAAATTAATAAACAAACGGTGTTGGCTGCGAGGCGCACAAGGCACATTAGCTAGTCTCTGGGTGGGAAACCCTGGCTCACCTTCGTGTCTCCTCTCTCCAAGGCTAGCTAGTTAGTATTCAGGTGCACCGCTTTAATCTGCCTGTGTGGAACAACAGGTAAGCCTCGGACGTTTTGTTCCGCCTTTTATTTTTCAAACGAGAAAATAAATATATTAGGTTTACAGAGACACATATATGTATCAGTGAGACAACAGGTAAGTGTTTAGTGCTTTGCTCTTTATACCAGAAATTTGTGTGTTTGATCCCACCTTGGAAATTATTTTTCAAACGAGAAAATACTTTTTAATTCCATCAATGTTACACTGACAATGTTTTCAAAGCAGATATTCATATATATATAAACACCACACTGTCATTAGTGACACACGAGACATTCACATAAATCGATATCCCAGCTGTCAGCTGCTGGCTTCTGGTGTAATCGCACCCCCATGTGGCGAACAGTGGGAACTACATGCAGAGCTGCAGATACAGACATGAACACATATGGAATTATGTACTTAACAAAAACTTGTGAAATAACTGAAACATGTGTTATATTCTACATTCTTCAAAGTAGCCACCCTTTGCTTTTTTTATTAATAAGGGGAAAATTCCACTAATGAACCCTGACAAAGCACACCTGTGAAGTGAAAACCATTTTAGGTGAATACCTCATGAAGCTCATGTCTCTCTCTCTCTCTCTCTCTCTCTCTCTCTCTCTCTCTCTCTCTCTCTCTCTCTCTCTCTCTCTTTCTCTGTGTCTCTCAATTTCAATTTCATGTTGCTTTATTGGCATGTCAAAAAAAATACATCTGTGTTGCCAAAGCATAAGAACAAACATACATATAAAATGACAAGGAGTAAATACATCTGCTGTAGTAATAATAATAATAATAATAATAATAATAATAATAATAATAATACAAGTAAACATATTATAATTATGATATAAATGCAGATACTAAACAACTTCTGTGCCGTTCCCTCAGAGGGTACATTGAAACATTATATACAAAAAAATAAATAAATACAAATAACTAAAATAATAAATTAGAAAAGAAATGATAATCTATACAATTCTCTATTTATTGTTCCTTGTATTGTGGCAGGAGAAGACATATTTAGCTGCTAGCCATGCCGTGTTTTTATCTTCCCCTAATAAAAAAGGAAGCTTTTTGTCCTCAGTGTAGGTAGTGAAGCCTGGTATATGTTTTTCGAATTTTTGGAAATATTTGTTTCTTAAGCCTTCATATTTGGGACATGTACATAGGAAATGTAATTCTGTTTCGATATCCTGGTGGCAGTGTGTACAGACTCGTTCCTCTCTTGGTCTCCACACTTTTAAATGTCGACCTCTTTCAATTTCAAGCTCATGGTCACTGACTCTGTATTTTGTTAAAATTCATATTTCTTTTTGATTTTTTTGTCTTGAGATATTCAGCCAATTTTATATCTCTGTTCAGGGATTGCTAACAGAGGAGTTTGTGTTGTATTTTATTTTCATTTTGCCATTGTTCTGCATACTCGTCTTTTAATTTAGTTTCAAATCTTTTGATTGAAGACTGAGGATTGTGTCTGTGGCGGCTCTGAGGCTCAGTGTACCTGTCTCTCTCCCTACCTGTCTGTCTATTACTGACTGAGTTTAGCTCAGTGTAACTGTCTCTCTCTCTACCTGTCTGTCTATTACTGACTGTGTTTAGCTCAGTGTACCTGTCTCTCTCTATACCTGTCTGTCTATTACTGACTGTGTTTAGCTCAGTGTACCGCTGAGCCAGCTTGTCCAGGGGGTGGACATCTGAACACTGCTGGTTGCTCTGTGTCTTGCTCTCTCTCTCTCTCTCTCTCTCTCTCTCTCTCTCTCTCTCTCTCTCTCTCTCTCTCTCTCTGTCTGTTTGTTTAAGTGAATTGAATAGGTTTACAGAGACACATCTTAGCATCAGTGAGTCAATAGGCAAGTGGTTAGTGCTTTGCTCTCTATACTAGATAGTTGCGTGTTTGATCCAAGCATGGGAATATTTTTTTTCAAACGAGAAAATATTTTTAATTCCATCAATGGTACACTGACAATGTTTTCAAAGCAGATATTCATATGTATATAAACACCACACTGTCATTAGTGGCACACCAGACGTTCACATAAATCGATATCCCAGCTGTCAGCTTCTGGCTTCTGGTGTAATCGCACCCCCATGTGGCGAACATTGGGAACTACATGCAGAGCTGCAGATAGATCTGTGGTAGAACACATATGGAATTATGTACTTAACAAAAACTTGTGAAATAACTGAAACATGTGTTATATTCTACATTCTTCAAAGTAGCCACCCTTTGCTTTTTTTATTAATAAGGGAAAAGTTCCACTAATTAACCCTGACAAAGCAAGGGTTGTAACGTTAACAGGTCAACAACAATGTAGAAGATATAAAACAGATGTTTACGGCCCTTATTAATCTCAATTTCAACCGATTCACTATGCATCATTAAAGAACATTGTTTCACTTTAAAATAGTTCTTGGGAAAATTATTTGGATCTTCCACTTCAGTATATGTACTACTACCAAAGTGTGTAAATACTCTGTAAGTAAAAGTCCTGACCATTTAACAAGTACAAGTACAACACTATCAGCATCAAATACACCTAATGGACTAATGGTTTCAGCTGAAGCCAAGACAAAAGGTTACATAAAGTAAAGTAAAGTAAATAAGCCCATTAGATAATGGTTTGTCCATCATTATTAATTAATTGTTCATACATAATTCATCATCAGTAAAGCATTTGTTCAAACAGTTATAAATGGTTTGTTCATAGTAAATAAGCCTATCTAGAAAAATACGTTTCTAAGTACAAGATTTATACTTATATAAATAATGAAACAACCGTTTGTAAATGAAATCATTTCCCATTATAAACCAGTTGCAAACTATTACTAACTGCTCTGCTCATCATTTGTAAAGCAGTGCTCCTATGTTAATTCTCATAAATGAAGCATTTGTATATATAGAAGTTTGACACTAAAAAAAGTATTACGAAAACCATTGGTAAATTAAATAATTTTCCCTTTATAAACTATTTACAAGCTATTAGTAATGTATTGTTTGTCATTTGTAAAGCATGGTTCCTACATTCATTCTAATCAGTAAAGCCTTGTAAATACAGTTAGTAAATGGTTTGTCCATAGTAAGTAAGCCCATCTAAAACGTATATGAGTTGATTTGCTAATAATTAAAAAATGATGCATTAACCATTTGTAAATTAAGAAATTCTACCACAACATTAACTAGGTACTCAGGAATGTATACCGTCAGTTAAAACTAGGAAGTTAATGATTAACAGACTATCCAGACCTACATTTGTTTATGCCATAAATTAAATGGGCTGGGGTGTTAATACATCTGTTACAAATACTTATCAATAATGTAATCCATGACTAATTCAGGAGTTCCTACTGGTTAGTTAAGTACATTGTGTGAGCCCATCTACATTGACCACTTTCTACGCTTTAAAAATCAGAGAGAAGTGGCTGTAAGCAGAAGCGGTGCTTGTGAGGTTGCAATTGACCGTGTAACACTTTGTCTTTCAGTGTAATCATACCAAAGCTACTAGTCTACTCTCCCAACTACCCTACTACCACAGAATCAACGAGTCCCCGATAGGATCACAGCACACTGGTACCATTGTTAAGGTAAGATGGTAATCTTCCCTGTGTTGTCTCTGTGTAAGACCTTTAACATTTCTCTCCAATTGTAATGGTAAGTGGGTTTATAGCTACCCACTGAACCTTGAAAGTCAACAACATTGCCTTGGTAATCACCCATGTACACTTCGGGCACGCCAAGATCAGGAGATAGTTTAACATTGAAATAATAGACGGGTCCCGTAGGATGTGGCTCCAGTCGTAGGCTATGAGAGTTGTACATCTGTGCAATGGCAGCCGACTGGTTGAAGAGGAGACAGAGGATACATCGACATGGCTCAAGCTGCTGAATCTCTCCGGTTTTGGTTCTGCTCGACACGAAGCACTCGTAAGACTGCGGTGAAATCAGCGCCGTGAGTGGCTTGGGATTGTCCAGAGGGTTCAAAAGCATGCCCTTGCAACCCTCCCTGTTGGCACATGAGGGTAGATCTTGATCGTTAAGCATGGTACACAGCAGTGATCTATTGTACACGTTGCGAGCAAGAGCCCTGCCTGCTATAGCGCGTTCTGCAAATGACGCTAGTAGAGGACGGGGTTCCTGGCCAGTAGTTGCAAAACGGTCAGCACAGGGGTGCAGCTGGCGCACATAGGGTTCCTGGCACAGCTGGACATACACGTGCACACTTGCGGCGCAAAGCACTCAGGGAAAAGGGCTCTGATGTCTGATGGGGACAAGTGTCTACTCTGTGACACCTTGTCGAAGACCTGTGCTCTCATAACATCCCTATAAGTGGCAGTCGGTTTCCGCTGCATACATGAGGGAGGTATTGGTCACCATGTCCCCACACGGCTCTTTGTGCTTGTCCAACCTATACAAGGTATGGATCTCACGTCTAGACCTTTGATTCAAGGCCCTTGAGCATTTCAAGCATCGAGAGCCCTGGTTTTGTAGCCGTTCAGAGGAACAACGAGTACACATCCAGTCACAGCATACTTTCTCCTTGGCGCTTTCGAAACACGCACACACAGTGCAGATGAACCCCGACAGGGTTGGGCAGTTTGTGAAGTGAGGCTCGCTCAAGTGCCAGTCTGGGTTGTTTCTGAAGCATGTAGAACACACTCTGACGTTACATTGACAACGGAGTTTAATCCCCGCCCTGTTCTTGTCTTTGCTGCTTTTAACCAAGGTCACCAGGCACACAAAACACTTTGCACTGGACGAGTTGAGACGCTTGTTCTTGGTCGCGGCCCCGATGTTTCTGTAAGTGACTGTGGCCACTCTCCGGTAAAGATTTGTCGCTTTCCGCACCGCTCCCACCATTGTTTCTGTACGTTTCCTGTCGCAGTCTCTCAGCAGGCCCTCAGGAACTAGGCCAGTGAACGCAGGGTTGTTGTCGATGGATCCTGTCGTTTTGTGCTGCTCGCTGTTCAAGGCGCTAACTCTGGACCCTGTCCCTGTGATCGGGGACATGGTGTACATTCCTGCAGTGGAGGGTTTCAAGTTGAGTGATCTTAAGGAAGAGCTAGTGAATACAGCTTGCCCAGCTCACAGATACAGCTTTGGACACGCAGTGAGGACACTGCGTCAGCACGCATTTAAGGAAACTCAGTGCTCGTGTGAGTCGGTGTCTTGTTCGAAGCTGCGGAATGAATGCTTGGAGGAACAGCACATCTCCCCTTTTGTACCTGATGCCACAGGGAACGCCTGCATGTTGCGGGGTGGGGCGAGGCGGGGGACGAATGTAGGGTCCGGATCTAGCGGGATGCTTTGGGCGTATGAACTGGACACTGTGGTTATGGCACACAGTTGGCTGATGCGGAATCGAAGCCTCAAATACCCCAAGTGCTGTGGGGCCGTGCTTGTTTATCAGCTCAAAAAGTCACCAAGTCTGCCTCCGGGTTTGTACGTCTACAGAACACACCCGCGTCACTTTGGCTGCGTTGTGGAGAGACCCTTGACGGTCGTGGAACAGTTCAACTTTGATGGTCACCAGAAGCAGTTTAGCAGCAGAGGGGAAGAGCTACCGGGCGACATTACCATAGATATGTTCCCCGGCCATGAGAATTTAAGCGCCCTGTACGTGATCAACCGGAATCTCGCCGTGTCCCCACGGGAGTACGGGAACAGAATGTACGGAGAGGCAAGAGCCTTGGATCTCATCACACGCTGCTCGACGCCACCCGAGATTGCGTGCGGGTATCACGAGGTAGCTGTGCGGACAGAGCGGATGTGTGTCATAGATCTAAGGTGGAGGGCATTCGACACTAAGACTGCTTGCATCAACGCGATCCCCAAACTGCGGGGACTGCAAGCTGTCGTGTGGTCAAACCACAGCAACAACGTTCAGGACATCGAGTGTAAAGTTTTAGCGTGGCTCTTCGGCCAAGCAAACGAACTACCAAATGAGGTGCAGATGGTAGACCACAGAAACGAACTACACGGAATTAGGTACATACTCATGGACATGGACACGTTTCACGTGGATCTACCCGAGCCTCCTAATCAGAACGAATCGTTCTTCATGCACACGTCCTTTACGGGAGATTTGGATCTGGCCACTAGCACAATCGGCCGGGTGCCAGGAAATAGGAGTAGAATGGGCTCTCCGTGTCCAAATTCATTGGCGTTTAGTTTCTGGTATTCCTTACCTGGTTTGAGACGCTACCAACCTACACCGTTTAGCTTAGCGGGATCAAGCACGGGCGCGCCTCAGCTATCACCGATGGGCTCAAGGCGTCCTTGGTAGAATGGACGCTCAAGCAGGATGGAAGTAGTTGCATGGCAATTGCCGTGCAACATACTCTGTACTATCATGCCAGGGACATGAAATACCAGATGATGGTATGTCATACGGTCAGGGACACTGACACATCACTGCAAATATTCAGACTTTGACGGTACAGCGATGACTCGGCACCCTTGGCACTTCACATGATGTTTACAGGTCTATGGTCCAGGCATATTTTAACTGGGGACTCATCAGGCGTATGGTTGCAACAATAATTGTTTTGATCACTAAAGGTACTTTTTATTGTCACATACACATACATGTAGCAAAATTCATTCTCTGCGTTTAACCCATCCCTCAAGGGAGCAGTGGGCAGCCATTTACAGCGCCCGGAGACCAACTCCATATCTGAGCCAGTGCCTTGAGAACATACAAACTCCACACAGAAAGGCCCAGAACGACCTGGATTCAAACCTAGAACCTTCTTGCTTTGAGATCACAGTGCTATGCATTGGGCCACCCCCATGCTGCACACTAATCGCCATTTCACATCTTTTCTTTTTTATAGAGCGTTGCGCAATGGAGCCCTGGGATGAAGTGGTCATGTGGAGGACTGTCGCAACAGCTGTCTACTATGGAGCCCTCGAAGGTCATCGTCGTGATAGAACGTTTGCCTGCACAGATGATATCATACAATACTTGTACACATACCAGGATAAACAAGGGACCCCAGGCTCGGCCACAGACTTCTACTACCACTCCGAGAAGCTAATGCGTGGTCCCGTGAGTCTCAATATGTTCTTCGATGACCACAGTAGGTCTTGCATACTGTGCTGGAATATATCGATGACAGCAACTGGTGGTAGTTTTAGGGCTGAGACCACTGCCCGGAGGACGACTGTGATCAGTGTCTGGCAGTGCTTGGAACACTTGGCTGTTATGCACACACCTTACTTTGTGATGCTGTTTGTGGAACTCGCGCAGAGCAAACGGTACGTTTTTCACAAGACTGCAGAGGCCAGAAGTCCGTATTGCCAGCTACGTGTTTGGAAAACTCCAAACAAACAGCATCGGATTTGACCAAGGAGACACTGCTGAAAGGTTCCTAAAGCTATGGTGGAGATTACAAGACAAACGAAGTGCCAGGACACTGACGGTGTCCATCCCTTGGTATCTCGAGTTGCAAACCGATGATGCTAATAACAAATGGAACATAAGGCGTGACGCATTTGTTGGCAGAAAACCTGAACCGCTGTACACATTCCTGAAGACACAGTGCCTATGTCATGAAATAGGTCACACTGCCACACGCTCTGCCGATGTAGATGTGACAACAAAGATAACAACGCTGCCCAGGCGAGACGTGTGTACGTTCTCGTTGAGGGTGATGCTCCCCAAGAGACACATCGAAGATGTTCTACATTCAGCTGTAAAGGCTTACAAAGACAGACAAGCCTCTCGTGGGACCTGGAGTCTCGCAGCCCAGAGGATGGATTTGGAACACATGGCCTGCTGCAAAATGCTGCCACCCAGGCTCGATTGTCTGGTGTTTGAGGCTGCGAATGATGTGAATAAGGAGAAAGTTGCAATGATGCATGTGGTGACGACTCTGCATTGTCAATGGCAGACCTTGGACTCTTGGATGGCAAGTGTGCGAGTCAAGTCACTGAACCAGGACCAGCTCGCCTCTCACATCAACAAGGTCCTCCTAGGAGTAATGGGCTCTCTCAGAGACACGTGCCTGGCAAACAAGAGACCTCACAGATGCTTGTATGCGAAGCACAACCTCGCCACAGCGTTCTTTGTACACCGTGAGACTGGAGACGTGCTATCTCTATTACCATTCGTCTCATCTTCCAGGATGTACAGGTCTTCCAATGATAAGCAGGACGAAACATGTTTCCGCAAAGCTTGCGCTACCCTGGCGATGTGTATATTGTACCAATCAAACGAGGTGCATGGCAATGTCCCCGACAGACATAAGAAGCTTGAGGACTGGTGGAAATGTGACAAACCTTACCCGGGAGCTGGCTCAGCTGAGAGTCCAAACCCGCGAGACAGGCTCTTGCTGGACACTTGGACATTTTGCAGGACCGGGCTGGTTAGCGATAAGGAATGGGCCACACTGAGACCAGACACAGCCGGACGTAGGGACATAAGCGAGATCGACGTGCCTCACGTGTGGTTGGGTGAGGATTCAAGACCACACAAAGCTCTTAAAGGTAAGCTTCTGGATCTGGGATTGAAGCAACCCCTAAGTGTCAGCGTCATAGAGTTGCTGAAGGAATGTGAAGCGTCCGTGTTTCGTAACAATGAGGGATTCACTATGGCTAACCCTGAGATCCACCAGAGACTGGTGAGCACTCTGACAGCCACCACACGCCGCACAGCTTCAACAGCCGCAGAATACAACACAAGCCTGCAGGGTGGTAGAGGTGTACACAATGACAAACGCTCCAAAGATAGACCAGTTCCTGACGTTGCAGTTAAGAAGCACCATGTTACGCCTGACATTGCTGTCAGAATGCACAAGCGACGTGGACAAGTCAATGACGTCCTTGGGGGATCCTCATCAGGTATCTCCACATCCTCAGAGAGCCACCCTGAATCGCGCACCGGTACCGGTAGCCAGCTCTATTTGGCTAGTGGTATTGAGCCTCAGAGATATGCCACAAACTTTACTGCGAATACATATGCAATTGATGCATTTATGGCGGATGTTGACAGATCCGGATCATTTGCAACACTGGGGAACTTGGAAGACATAGGTATGTCTCTTGATAACACAGAGACTTCTCAGGATGCAAACACTTCCAGGACGCAGACTGATTCATTGTGTTCTGCAAACGCCCAGGACCATGACGACTCCATGCACAGTGGTTTAGAGTGTACTACCAATATGCTGTTCAGCCTGTATGAGAACAGCTTCAATGATCCTGCGTATCTCCAAAGATGTATAGCGGTATTAGAAAACAATGTGAACAATCACAGTGGACAGCTGCCACTGCAGGGGCCGCAGCCCCAGCCTCTGGTTCCTCAGCCAGTCAACCATGTTGTCGAAGTAACTAACCAAGACATGCTACAATCACACCTGTCTGGCCATCAGCTATCAAGCCTCGATGGGGGACAGGGTGTAGCAGTAGCAGGACCTGTGATGGCACCTGTGGCGGCATCAGGACCTGTGCACACAAATGGGGAGGGGACTCTTGGACCCTTGGAGACGCCTGAGACCAAACTGAGACGGAAACGCAATTGGAAATCGAGAGGTCTAACTAGCACAGAACTGAAGGAAAGTGGCTATCAACCTTACAGCGCTATTGTGTACGAAATATGTGACTATATTGTCCAGAATAAAGGTAGTACTATACTTCTTAATAGCCCCGAAGACCCCGGACCCATAACCAATCCTGTTACGGGCTTGACCAGGCCACTAGACAAGGCGTGGGAGATACCACACAACCTATGTACCGTGGTGCCAACGCTAGACCGCAGCAAGTGTACATGGCCTCTCGGGATCAAAATCAAGGACGGAGAAGCCGAGCTGGGATGCCCTGAGAAGTTTGACCACGACCGAAAGGTACCCTACAGTACACTGAGCTACCAGTCCTCTAGAGAAACGTATCAAACGGTGAATCTGGCCGAGCCTCCCTGTGACGGCTTCAAACACGTCAACTTGATAACCGACAAGGTACCGGTTTTGAAAAGGAGTGACACAATCAAGCTCCTATTGGTCAGAAGTCACAAGCCAAAGTACCTGGGCTTGGTCTACACCATGCAAAATGTGCCTGGGTTGTTGGTGCAGAGGGTTATCTATAAGGATGTCAAGATTATAGAAGATGTCTTGGACATGCACACGTCTCTCCAAAAACATCCATTCATACCCAGGACATTTGCTCTGCACCTTTCGAGAACCCGTTCAAGGGTGTGGTGCAGCAGGTACCTTTGTAGGCGAGGCTGTAGGAGACTGGAACTTGAGCTGCTTGCAAGAAAGGACATTCCCGGATCAGGAGAAAGCCACGCTAGCCTACCACATCTTACAGTGCCTCCTACGAGCACAGATCGTAGCGCTCAGGGTTCTGGGGTTCGCTATGAAGTTGCTACAACCGGCGCGGATTTGGAGATGGAATACTGGATTCAGAGTTGACTTCATCGGGTGCCTGGTTGACACAATACACATGTGGGACAGTGTTGATTCCATGCAGAGCGGGTCAGATGCCATAGGCCGGACACTGGACCAGCTGGGTTTACTTAGTTGTTTGCCACGCCATGTGATAGACCCTTTAATCGTGGCTCGGGCTACTGACACCGAAGAAGAAGCACTCCACAGTGTGTACAACATGTGCCAATTCACAGAGCGAGAGACTTCGGTGCACAGTGACCTGGAGACCATACTAGGCTCTGAACGGTACAAACACATCACGCTGGAGACCAAGAGCTTCATCCTCGAGCCCTACGGGCCCTTCAACATACAGTTTCACAACCAGTTCTTCTCGTGGAACAGAGCCATTGTAGTGGAGCCCGTTCTTGGCACGAAACATCCAGTCCTGGCTCAGGTGAAAGCCACCCAACCTAAAGCGCAGAGAGACAAGAGACTGCCAAACTCTGGCAGCTTCGGTTGTCAAAAACAAGCCTCTGGATCTGTGCTCAAGACACTTGCAAGGACTACTGTGAGTCTTGAGTAGAGTGTGAGTGCAGTAGCTGTCGATTGAGACCTTCACATTCACACTACCCAAATCATGTTGACACACAGCTGGTCCAACTCTCTCTATCAGTGTCCTTTGTGGCGCTTGTGGGGATAGGAAGACTGTGTATTTCTACTATAGCCTTTTATTGCTTCTGTGAATGCCTTTTTGCTTTCTCTAGTGTCAAACATCGTGCCTATGACCCTTTGCTTTTGTGAATGTCCCTTCTTGTGTATATGCTCTTTCATGTTTGGAAACGCAGTGTCTTTTGTATTATTTAGTTTTGATTGCCTGTGTTGTACGTTCAGTGGACAGTAGCGACCCTTGAAGCGTGTATCTCAGTTTGTTTTTATTTGCACACCAATCAAATCCTTTTTGGTGCTTGTGGGGATGTGAAGACTGTGTATTTCTACTATAACCTTTTATTGCCTCTGTGAATCCCCTTTTGCTTTCTCTAGTGTGACATACCGTGCCTATGGACTTTTGCTTTTGTGAATGTCCCTTGTTGTGTATATGTTCTTTCATGTTTGGAAACGCAGTGTCGTTTGTAGTATTTAGTTTTGATTGCCTGTGTTGTACGTTCTGTGGACATTAAAGACCCTTGAAGCGTGTATGTCAGTTTGTTTTTATTTGCACACCAATCACATGTGCACATTATCACAATGTCACAGGCTTATACTCATCACTGGTTCATAATGCCACTTTGTGAAAAGAAAATGACTATGATCTGGGTTGTAAATGGGAAATGAGTGTTCTGTGATCATCACTGGGAACTTTCCGTGAGCCTTGAGCATCAAGGACACTTCGCTCACGGACAACCACCGCTGGTATTGCATAAGATGATCAGTCAGACCTTCAGTGTCAACCTTTTCAACACTTAGGTACGAATTGATGCCCTCGTCGTAGCTATTAGACTCAATGTATTTGACAGTAGTGTCGATCAAGATTTTGCGATCCACTCGGCGATAGTCTAGACCCACCAGTGCGGCTACTGTGTGGAATCCGCAGTGGTTGTCGGACGGCACTTTCACAACATTCAGATTATTCAGTCTCACGTAAGCGCGTAATGTACCCTTGTGATAGCAGTGTGTGTCTGTCATCTCTTGGGGTGCATGTACGGTACGTAGGTTGAGACCATGGACCATTACATGCCAGAGACCCATATTGTAACAGAGGGAACCGGGGAGCCCACGATGTGTAGTGACTGTTGACGATATAATAATTGTATCCACTGACATTGAGCTCTATGTTGACTCCAAATAAACCTCCTACAATCGCTGTTACAGGTATAAACTTGTCTTCATTATCACACGGTTCTTCGAACAGAACACGTATGTCATTGCAGACAGCAAGTGTCGAGTTATCACAGTTGAAACTCTTGACTGCTAGATGTGCCATAACAGCCAGAGCTTGGGTGTCAAGGGTTCTGCGCCGGCAGCAGCAGCAGCTGTCTTGGTTGATGCTGATGTAGTTATGGGGTTCGTCGTTGAATGCATGAAGAGGACCCAGAGTGCCTCTATGAGTGTACCATGAGAGCATGCACATGCTGTCACAGCTGCCGTATTCGGCTCTTTCCGTTACACGGTAGACGCGATGCTGACCATGCAAGGGTTTTTGATGCTCGGTGATGTGTCCCGGTTCATTTCTGATACCGGTTGCACATTTCTGTTTGTCAGGAATATGCAACTTTCGCAAAATCCAAACTTTTCTACGTCGACCACTAGCCCTTTGCATATGGGCCAAGGCCCCTGGGGTCTGACATGTTCACCATCGACACTAGCATCCTGCTGCGGTTCGATAGTGTCATTGTGGCATTCATGTTTTCCAGATTCGTAGATTGGAGAAGGATAGTGCCAAACGTCCTGCTCCTCAGACTCGCTCTGTTCATCTACACATTCAAAGGTCTCAACCGATTCATCTCTGCATGCCATGTGTAACATGCTATCGATTTGGTAACCGTTCTCGTCCTCGCTAATCCGAAGCGTGTCGCACCACGGGTCGAACTCGTTGCCGGGCCCACACAGGGCTTGTGCAATCGGTCTGGCTAGAGATCTCGTCAACGTGCCCTGGATGCTGCTATGTAGCCCGTGTCGCGATTGCCAAGGTAGGTGAAGCGCGGGTCGCTTTGTTCAGGGTAGACGTTGCCATGCTCTTTTGCAAACCAAATATCTCGGCTCTCTATCGCACTCTTCACGCTGGCTGGGGTCTGGTTCAGTTTCTCTGTGTAAGGCAGCTGAGCCAGAAGCTCGGGCACGTATAGCTCTGCGATGCGTAGCACGGTCCCTGTGTCAATCAAGTTGCCAAAGACTATCCGTAGAGCGTGTACAATTTTGCTGTGGTCAAGGACTACGTTGCTATCAGATCCCCCGGGCGCACGTTTAAGGTTCAGAGCTGCGCACAGGTGTTTGTCAGCATCTGAACCGGTTTGGGACAATCGTTTCCTCAACACAGGCTGAATGTGCAACATTCCCACATACACCAGTACATACCACGCTGCAAAGTACAACAGGCCTGCTGTGGTGACCGTGT
The DNA here is from genome assembly GCF_004354835.1 of Perca flavescens. Taxonomy (NCBI): domain Eukaryota; kingdom Metazoa; phylum Chordata; class Actinopteri; order Perciformes; family Percidae; genus Perca; species Perca flavescens. The sequence goes on from NW_021166680.1 coordinate 228,103, forward strand.
GCCGTGCGCTGTGCCCATCATAACCCTCGCTGTCCTCGTGCCCAACCACGCGTAGGCCACAAGCTGCGAATGTCAAAGCTATCGTGGAGCTCACAAGTCGATCAGGAACACTGTCACCCTGTCCCGCAAAGCACGGTAGAACTCCTTTGTGCAAGACTTTGATCATCATACGCATTTCAGATTCGCTTATGAGAGTGACATGGGCCAATGTGTTCAAGGGACCCAGGAGGTGCTTTGTGTGTCTGCGCGTTGCTGACTCTGACAAGCCCTCCGGTGCCCATTGGTGTGAAACGTTCCAAGACTTGGCGCGTCACGCATCTCCACGCTCTCGCCAGCAGCTCAAGTGTGTACTGGGAACTGGGTGAAACGGGGAGAGCCAGGGCTTTGAACAACTGGTAACATGTCCTGGTGGAGTTGACAAACACGGGCCATATTCTACCCGAAAACTCGCGTGTGTTAGGAGCCTTCAGCGTGAGATCGTCCACAGCCGAAACAGCAACCCTGGGGAAGCATGAGACGAGAGCTTGTGTAATCACGTGCACCTCTTGAGCCCTGGCCTCCATCGCCTCAGGGGCATTGGTCAGGACATCCACCGCTGTCGATATGTCCCAGCCATTCCACTCGCTTGTAGTCGGCTGGGCAGCAGCAGCAGCAGCAGCAGCAGCAGCAGCGGCAGCCCCACGCTTAGGGGAGAATCCTCGGTTTTGAGTAATGATATTTACCAACTCAGGTTCGGCATTGAGACCAGCTTCATGCTCGAACTTTGAGGCACGTGTGGGTTTAGATGATGCGAATGGAATGTGATCACTGGCAAACATGACAACGAGAGCCTCCAAGTCAAACGAGGCTCCGGTGGCCTGGCACTCCTGGAACTTCATCGAGTGGGCCACAATTGACTGGGTCCAGGCTTCTATCAACTCTTGGACATCAGACCCCGGAGGCTTGTGGATTTGATACAGGAGCCAGCATAGTTGAATCACAGCTTCGTTTCGCACTAGCCAATCGCCCTGTCGAGAAGCCTCGACTGCAGCACACCCATGAGAAACACGCAGGAAGTCAGGAGTCTACGCTGACAGTCTGAACATGGAAGTTTTACAATGCGAGCCTCAGCGCAGCGCACTGACCGCACGGCGGACCAAGGGCTGCAGCCGCACCATTTCATCTTGTCCAGTATCGCCGTTACGAGTGTGCAGCCGTGTACAGTGTGTTTGGCTTGGCTTTGACACGTACCGTGGTGAGCAAACACCATGGAACAGGTTCTGTTCTTGGCGATAGACTTCCAGTCATAAAACTCCTGAGCCCAGCCAAGTTTCAGCTCGTTGTTTGCGCCCTGAGTTCCTTGCGTTCATCAATCCAGTCCGAACGAAGTGTTTCACGGAGAATCGGAGCGAGCATGGCGTCGCAGGCAAAGGGTCCAAATAACTCTATGCACTGGTTCATGTTTTCTTTCTCCGAGAGCCACTTGTGTGTCAGATACAATAGCCCGTCATCGTTTTTTTTTTTTCGAGGACTATTCTGTTTAGCTCTGGCAGTTGTACACACATCAGTCCCGCGTGTCTCAATCTCGACACCGATCTCAGACACTGGGCCGTGTCGGCGAGCCATGTGCCATTGGGAGACACGTCCTGCGTGTAGATTGCACCTCGTAGGGCCACGAGACGTCCATCTTTTACATAGAGTATAGGCTCGGATTCAGGGAACACGGTTAGCTCTGGCTGCTCTTGGAGAATCTCTATGTAAGGTACCATGCGCCCTGAGTTCCACTCTCCTGGAAACAAGACCGTGGGTATAGGTTCGGTGCATTGTATCGGCTTGTCCTGAACCTGGTAGTCGACACAGACTAGACACACGGTGTCAATGTTGTTGTCACCCCTGTTCTCTTCTGCGTAGTTGCTTTTGTACACCAGGTGATCACAATCTGAATCCATGCTGCATCAAACTATCGGCCATACAAGAGATTAGTACATATACACTCCATCGGTCAACATCGATTGTCAGCCAAGTGCGGTCACTGCAGTGCATTCATCTCCGCGTGCCGGCACCGAGCTACAGAGTCTCTGAGCTTAGATCGAGTCTGAGCCACCTGCAGCTCCAGAGAGCCCTGGTTCCTGGTCAACTTCCTCATTTGCGAGATGAGCATAGACCTTTCGTGCAGCAGAGTCTTCACGGAGATCTCTCCCACTTCTGTCAGGGCTTCGAGTACCGCAAGATCGCTGCGAATATCGAAGTACAGGTCGGTCATGTGCGAATCCCAACTCAACTTGTGCGAACTTCTGTCCAGGCAGCCGCGCATGTCCTCTAACTCGGCGTGGATGACCCCTTTGTGTTTGTCAAAAGCCTTAGGCGCCAACGAGAGGTTGACGTCTACCTTTTTCAGAGCACGGGCGCAAGCTTCTCCTACGGCCCTGGGGGTGATGGTGCCCACCTTGGCTAACATGCGAGCTATGTAGGCTTTTGCCTCTGCCCAAGGCTCCCCGTGGCTCACACCCGGCCTGTCTTGAGTCAGGTTCATAAACTCCATCACCGTGATGTCCCTCGACACCTTGGAACACATTTCTCTCCACACTTCTATGTAGCGTACGTACAGATTGGTGTAGCGCTCGAGGATCATCCTGAGCGCCTCGCCATCGGTGTAGCACGTGTTTAGAGCTTCGTGGACCGAAACTATGACATGGTCGAACTTAGCCTCTTCTTGGCCGGGCTGAGTTCGAAATGCCTTTTGTGTCTGTCTCTTTGCAGCCAGGCGAACCATCTCCTGCACAAGGTTGTTGCGCCCCAGCGCAGCCTGCACCATGCAGTGGAGATGCCCGTCGCCCGAGTCGACCCTAAGATCGGGGTACATCTCTAGGACTTTTTTGAAGCCTATCATGAGCTCGGAAACGGTCTTGGTGTAGTTGGCCAGGACCCGTCTGTAGTTCTCGGCCGCAACTTTGCAGTGAGCATCGTAAGCCTCGCATCGCAAACATCTACGCTTGGAGCTGTTAGGGGGCCCCAAACGCGCTTTTGCTGGTCTCCTTTCTCTGGCTAATAAGAAGTCCTCTGTGTCACGCTTTGTAACTCTCCACGTCTGCTGGGCCTGATGGGACCCGAAAATGTCAACGTCCTCTTCGTGGTGACAATCATTCAGGTTCTTATTGGTTATTGACATACAGTCGTCACTGTCGCTGCCTTCGACAGGTGTGAATCTAGGCAAGTTCCTTGGTAACTCCTCATCCCAGGAATCCTCGGAACTCATAGGGTTGTCGCCGTTGTAACGCAGGTCTGTCTCACTGTCACATCTCTCGTCCACGGGCCCCAGTTCCATTGATTGTGCATAGCTTCCTTGTTGGGAAGCCGAGACCTGAGCACTCGCTTGATCCTTGACGTGTTGGTCATATTTTGCGAATATTTCGGATACCGCAAGGGTCAACGCGTCTCCTAATGAGCAGAGAGCGCCATCAAACATGTCGCCTCTTCTCTTCCAGAGCGAAGTGGTGAGCATGGCCTCAAATACAAGCTTTAAGAGAGAGACACAGAGCTTTAAATCGCTACCAGATCAAATGTATGTAGCCCGAGATGCCTTGTTCGCATGTGTGATAAGTACATGTTCTACGTGTACATTTGCCTGAAATGGGGAAGGTTTCGGCTCACCGACGACGAACTGTCACACCTATTCGGCAGTCGCAGCGATGTATTTGCTCAGTTGGATCCAAAGTGGCTATCCCGGTTCATCGCCAGGTGCAGGGTCTTGTACCACAGGGAGCTGAATAAGTGTCTCTCTCTGTCGCCTCTAAATATATCCAAGACCGTGTACGAGGCGCGGACCGCAGAGGGCACGTTCGTAACGGTCGACAGCAAAGGTCGCGTCGTACAGATCGAGGATTTCACAGACCCAGGCCCCCATAGGAAACTCGGGGATGAGGCCTTTGCCACGTTTGAGGAAACCCTATCGGTGTTCTCCGATGTGGCCTTTAGGCTGCAAAGTGGTGGAGTGTCAGCGTTGCCTTCGCTGGTGATTTGCCGACACTCTGGATCGCACGATATCTTGTGTTCAAACCGGCAGACATGTTACATGGTCAAGGAGTGCGACATTCGAGGCATGAAGGTGGCAGCATGCTCCATCTACACGAGAGATGGACTATCTCTGTACAGATCGGTTGCCTCGTGGAAGACACATGTCTGTCTGATCTTTGACGAAGGCTGCCGAGAGGAGATCGTCCGCACACTGTGTGCTTTGGCGATGGGAGACTCCAGGTTGGGCACAGAGTTCACACTGACATGCATTCTACCCAATCAAGGCTTAGATTTGAGAGATCTGGAGCCACTGGAGCCAGCCTCGACGCTGAGAGACATCCGCGTTCCCAGGGACAATGGAGTCGAGCCTCGGGCATGTGTCGAGCAGTTGAACGCTCCCCTAAGTTGCTGGGACCAGGACGGCTTGACGTGTCTCAGAGACATGACCAGACTCCCGTCGGGGTTCTCTATTCTTGCGGAGAACGAGAATGTGGTGGTATTGAGGCACATATTGAGAGACGCTGTGGTATTCATACCGAAGAGGAGGGCTGGCATGACTCGCGGGGTGGACCGAGATGCAATTCAGCTGAGGGACGGGTATAATATCTCAGCTCCGAGAGGGTGCGTGACGGAATGGTTCCCGTGCGGGTACTCTGTGTTCAAAGTCGAAAGCGGTCTCCCGGGTGTACCTCCTGTCGTGATTTCCTGCAAAGGAGATGATGACCACAGGCGCCCAGGCGAGGGCCATTGTTCCACAAGAGAGGTGCCAACGCTGCGCGTCCTCAGGAGCGCCGAGTATCACAGAATTCTACCGCGAGGGTTTCGGTCAAGCGGCCATATCTTCAATCAATCTGTGTGCCTGCTACCGGGCACCAAGACCATTGTCGCGCCGAGACCGTTACGTTTCCAGGGCTGTGTGGCTACCATGTACGCGTTTGATGCATTCAGACAGCTAGGTGTCGATGAAGCGGAGCGCGCTAGCAGCCCTGTCCAGCTTTCGTTTGTGTCGAACCTGAGTGCGCGAGAGGCAAGGGTGCTTCTCCTGTCGTACCTGTGTCTGACAGAGTCTTTTGGTGCCTGTGAAAATAGCAGTTTCACGTTTACGGTGCAACACCATTGGACTTTATCAGAACTAAGACAGATCATCTCCACAAACCCAAGAGTGCACTCGAGGCTCGTGACCTTGGACCTGTCACGCGGAGAGGATGCGATGCGGGAGGACCTAGAAGAGGAGATATTGCGAATCGGAGACAGACTAGCCGCCAAAGAGAGCCATGAGGATTCCGGCGGCAATGCGGAACGTGAGCGAGGCAAGAAAAGTGAGCAATGGGAGGAACGCGAGCACACCAGCCAGGGAGAGACTGACCACGACGAGTGGGAAGACGTTGCAAGTGGCGACCACGAGGACAGCTATGAAACCGGTGAGGATGTAGACAAATGTGAGGGAAAGGAAGAGAGTGGTAGCAGCTCTGATTGCGATTGTGGGGATGACACGGACGATGATGAAGAGCGAGTGGTAGCAAACATAGCCAGCGGCGTTGGCGCGATACCCAGCTTCGGCGCAAGAACAGGACACGTGGTCCTGTTTGGGCGCGGAGGATATCGTTCGTCGAATTTCAGGTGGCCCACAATTGGTATACGGACGCTGGGCCTGGTTAACTTGAAAATATTGCGTGCGTGCGGTTTGTTTCACTCAAGGCACGGACCCGGCAGAGCCACGTTGAGGATTCCGGACACACACGGCGTCCTGCCCGAATCCTGCTGGTTAGGCGAGGGGGGCACATTGCTTACAGATGACCTGTGTCTCGGCCCTCGTGGGAGCGGACCCGAGGGCCTCCCTACACCGTTGCTCGATTGTAGCGACTGCTTCTTTCAACTCAATTACTCTCCCAAGTCGGCAAAGACAAAAAGCGACCCGGGAGCCGAGGACAACGGGGCTTTGGTTGTGGAGATGTCCAGGATAGAGCAGGCCATATGTAGCGATAGCGCGCGAGGCTACGAAGAACCGAAACTCTTGCGGCTCGTCAGGACCTCTCGCAGGAGAACACGGCAGTGTCTGTTCAACGTAGAGATCGACGAACCTGAGATTGGAGCTGCGGGATGCACAGAGCCTCTGTACAAGAGGTCTTGGCTTGGGGCACAACGGCGAGCACCGGGCTTGTTCGCGGCGCCCTCAGCCATAGGAGATGGAGAATACTTTCCTTGTGTGGAGATAGCGAGAGAAAGTGACGGTCTCCAGGAGAGTGATGAAGACACGCTAGCCTACCCACTCTCGGAATACAATCTCAACCTGACAATCAATTCTTCGCCGAATCACCATGCCATGGTCAGGGCAGACAGAGCCTCAGGCGAATGCGGCTGCGTTTATGAGGCATGCTTAGACGAGGCTGTGCTCCTAGGCCACTGCGCAAGGGTCTCGGTCACACAGGGCGCCAAGAGGAACTTTGATGTGAGCGCTTGCCTGACATGGTTCTACAGATCCATTCACCCGTGCGTCCCTGACATGAACGTTGGAGACATGATGCTTGACTATGAGTTCACCCTGCACGGCCGGGGTGAGCTGTCTCCGGTTTATGCTCTGCTGAGCCATTTGGCGGAGAGCTGCAGGGTCAACTGCTTCCAGGGGTACAAGCTGATCACCCTGAGTAGACATAGAGGCGCGTCGGTGTGGACTAGAGGCACAGAGGCACCGTTCCACTCGCAGAGGCTGAGGACTAACACCATCGGAGCCTTCTTGTGCGCTCAAGATCACAGGCTAGCGCCTTTGCTGTCGAGGTGTTGCAACCCGGAGCCCGTACAGCCGTCAGAATTCTGGCAAGGTTGCGAGCTGCTGCCTCGCGGAGACGAAGAGGAGCTCCTCCTGGGAGCCTATTCTAAGACGCTCGGCCCCGTGTTCGAGTTTGACAAGGTCAAGCGTTTCCCGAGTAAGGTCAGCACCAGTCTCGGGGATTGGATGTTCATGCGGCTAGCGAGCAGGTCCTCTGGTGTCAAGCGCTACCCAGGCACCACGGTTGTGGACGGCTTCGTGATAGCATTCGCGGCCGAGTCGCCGCTGTTCTACCTGAGACACGGAGGGCCACTGGTGCACAAGCTGGAGTCGGCGGCGGTGGTCGTAGAGAGCAGCTCGGCGTACAGAACAGACGTGTTGAAGAGAGAGGACCCGGAGTGGCCAGGACCCGTGCCGATAGAGCCGCGAGACCGCATCAAGTGTAAAAGCAAGAGCTCTGTCATCGACGAAATGTTCATGCGCTGTGGAGGCCGGGATCCCTTGGAGGGATACAATGTGACCTTGAGGTCTTGGGCCAAACTGACAGGCTTCAGGTGGAAGTTCAACAAGGCCCCGGGTGAGACGGGTCAAGACTGGGAACTGGATTACCCCGTGTCTGAGAGCTTGACCATGATAGGGCCCCGGGGTTGTAGCGCCGATACTGTAAAGTGGCTGTGCGAGGCGCCGCCTGCCAAATTCACCTATGGCCGACAAAGGAGTTGTGCAGGCGAGCCGCGGAAGGAAAGGCTCACAGCGCTAATCGTGTGCATGGAGATCGACTCTAGGTCAGCTCGGATCAGAGACCCAGCGGCGTGGAAAGGCTTTGAGGCCTTGTGCTCCCGTGTGCTGACGAACCCTGGTGAAACGGTGTGGACCAGAGGCGTTTGTAAGGTGGTGAACAAGGGCCTGAACACATTCAAACGTGACGCTCTGGTACCAATGGCCAACCTGATCGTGATAGCCGAACCCGGACAGTGGTACGCGTGGCGCTGCAATGACAACGACGGCGCAGAACGTTGCAACGATGACAAGCTACTGCACACGTCGCGGGATCGCGACACTGTGACTTACCACATTGAGGAGGTGTGCTCAGCTCCAGAGTTCGCAGTGGCCCTGGCGTGTAGAATGCTCTCAGCAGAGGTGCACGAAGAGCTGGAGATAAAATGCCTAAGACGTGGGGTGTACAAGTACCTGCAGCGAGCGCTGGCCTGGTTCGCGGGTGCCACGGGGCCTTTCAGATCGCGCTCGGTAACCGTGTTCACTCCCGAAGCGGACTCTGCAACAGAATCATGGACCCACACCCTGCCCCGGGGTTTAGACGTGCTGAAAACAAGTGGCACCAGTTATCTGGTCTCTTGCAAAGAGCCTTGTACGGAGGACGTGGCTGTGGCTGTCGCAAAGTCCAAGGGGATCGTTCGAGTCAACTCGGCTGGCAATCTCGTGTTACATTCGAACCCGGCGAGTTTGAAAGTGTCTACGATGACGACGACAGAGGAGCCAGGGGAGCACGCTATCGTCACCACTCCAGTAGACATCACCAAGGTTTGCGAGGGCGAGTGTGTCCAGGTGCACGTTCGCTGCAAGCTATCGCTCCGGGAGTTTTGCAAGCAGCGAGGCATACCCCGGGGAATTCGAGGTCCCGAAACATGGAGGAGAGCCTTACCGTGGTCAAAGAGGGATCCGGGCACCTTTTGCTCCAAGGTGTCTGAGTTAAAGTACAGATGGGAGTCTGGCAACACGGACATGGTCGAGGTGTTAGTTCGGGACTCTGGCGGGTGGCACGGAAAGCAGCTGCAATGGCAGAGGTGCTCCGATGGGAAACTGATACCTAGAAGAAACAGGTTTTGGCACCTGATTGACCACAAGCAGTCTTTCGTCAGACAAAATGCTGCAGACCTCTTTGTGAGGTCTGACGACCACCACCGCGACAAGAAGAGACCCGAGTCGCCTGACCTTGATGACTACTCGGAAGGGGAATACTGCGAAGAAGCAGGCAGTGTAGGCCAGCCCGGGGAACACACGACTGTGAACTGCGAGTGGCGTGAGAGGGAGCTTTCGACTTTCATCGTACTTAATTCTCGTCTCGAGATTGAACTGGTCCCCAGTCTCCCTAGTAAAGAAGGTCATGTGTTCTTTGAACCCGTGCACAACCACGCGGGCCACTGCAGGACCCAAGGGACATTGGACGAGTCCGGCAGACTCGTCAAGTACTACAAGCCTCACAAATTTGTCTCGCTGATGTATGACGTTTGCACAGTGCTGGTCTATGGCTGTGGACTGAGACCGGTGTTTGTGCGCGGCTCCTCGGACGCAGCAGGCGAAAGGGTTCTCAACCTGGTCATGGGAACGCTTGCCTTGGCCGACAAACTCACCTCCGATGTGTATCCCAGTCGGCCAAAGATCGCAATTGTGGTACGCGAGGGAGAGAGAGATGGTGAAACTCGCTCGCAAGATCAGCCGCTGCGTTGTCGTGACCGTTGGTCGCAGGAGGAGAGCGGGCGCCCTGGTGTACACGTTTAGGGAGTTGCCGAACAACATAGAAAGCGAGACCTGCCACTGGTCATCCCTTACGGGATACAGCCAGCGTGCAGCGCACTACGCTTCGCCCGAGAAGTTTATCGGTGACAGTGGCATATCTGCATTTGCTCAACTAATGACCCTCTGGCCCTCTGTGTGTAAGAGAGGTGACATAAAACACCCTACGTGCTCACCAGACCCCAGATGGATAGGACTCATGGTGTGTCTAGCAGAATGGCAGGGGCAGAGACGGATCGCAGACGCGGTAGCCCCGGGAGCGCTAGAGGCTCTGACAACATCTACAGCGAGTCCCACGGAGGCCACAGGCTGAGCACGATCGAGCTGTATGATCTGGCGTGCAGAGCGAGGTTGCTCGGGGAGATTGACCCGCAACTGCAGAGCTTTGTGGCCGCATGTGAGGAGCCCAGGCACTCGGCCTCCACGCCCGAAGAGCCTTGTGACAAACGTGTAAACGAATACACGGTGTGGCTCACGGTGCGAGGCATAGAAAACCAAGATGCCATAGTACAAAATCCCAATCAACCGCTGACACTGTCTGAAGTTGTCGGCACATATGCGAAGCTGAGCAGAGAGATGATTACATGCTCGCACGAAGAGTCCCTGAACGCGTTGAATTTGCTCCAGGACTTTGTGGCCCTCATGCTCCGGTACCCTATTGTGCCAAAGCTGGCCATGGACACCAAAGAGTGTCCCGAGTGTTTCTTTGAAGCGGAGATAACCGCGGACACATGGAAAGACGTGAGGCGGAAGATGTCATGCTACCACTTCACGCTGAGGCACGAACAGTTTATGTGCACACAGAAAGACACCGGTCCAGCCGCGGAGGACACGGGCGCTCTCCACATTGACGACACCGGGGAAATGGTGAGAGCCGGACCCTGCGGTAGCGTGTTCATGACCGCCGAGGCTGAGGACAGTGGCGAGGCGGGTGAATGTCTAAAAACCATGCGGTTTCTCGAGCAGTTGGAGTCGCTCAAGAGGTGCGACGAGATAACGAAACAGAAAACGTTGGGCAAAGAAATATTCCACGAACTGAAATCTCACTGTCACACACTCGAAGAACTGGAGGCCCCCAGGTATTTGAGCACCTACCCGTTGTGTTGCCTGTACCAATTTTATGGCTCGTTGAACAGGAGCCGCGCGAGAGCCAGAGTCCTGTCGGAACAGTACCCCGAGCTGAGTCGGGACAGACTCTGGGCTCAGCGCACCGTCGAAGAGCTGAGACTAAACCTAAGGTCCACAGCCTCAACGGGTAACAATGACAAGCTGCTCTCGCACGTGTGCATGGCGATGATAGGTCCCGTGCGAAGATACAAGCCTAGGTACAACCTCACGGCCGAGAGAGTCGTGTTATTCAAGCACCTGATAGCTTCAGGCTTTCCTATAGAGATTGCATCAAGTCTGGTGAAGAGTATAAGCGATTCCAAGAGAGTGTCTATGATCGTGTTGCCTCTGGCCAAGGGGGTTGAGCTACAGTTGAAAAAAACCGTTCAACCTACCACATACAACCGAAAGATAGCTTCCCTCATTTGGTTATTCTCGCACATCACGGCATATTGCACGCTTCGACAGCTGAATCATGGCTACGTGCGAATGGGTGACTCACCCGAGGACATGTCCTGCGATGGACTCTACGTGTTCGACCAAGATCACGTGGGCTTCAGATTGTCCCGGGGGCCCGAGCTCTCAGATGCGAACAATGTCCGCACAACAGGACCAGCAGCCTCGGCATACATGCCCTTCTCACAGATTCTGGAACTGCTTGCACTGCGGGATAGCGTTCAGAAGAGACTTTGCCAATAGAGTCATCAGCGCCGGACCCGAGCAGTCTTACGAGGCACTGGTACAGTTCGGTAACGCTCCCATAACTGGCATGGTGAATCTACGGTGGAAATGCGAGGCTATGGAAAGACACAGCTCTGAGCGCTCAAAATACTCTGCTATGGAGTTTGACAAAATACTCAGCGAGTATGTGGCAAGGAGGCAGAATCGGCACACAGTGGGCTCCAAGCGTTCTAAGCCGCAGCCGCCGCATCAACAGAGGCAGCAGCGTAGAGCTACGGGTACAATCAAGTGGAAAAGACCTGTCTGCATGCAAAAGAAGAACAACGAGAGCACTGGGAAAACACAGAGGCAAAGAGGACCACAACCGCAAGGATTGCCTCTACTCCCGTGAACCACTCATCCAGAGATTCAACGGTTCCTGTTTGTCATTCATTTGTCGGATTTTTCTATGTATGCATGCAATTGTCTGAATAAAGTAACTTGACCAAACACGAATAACATCCCTTTGTTCTTTATTTTGTGTGTGTGTGTGTGTGTCTCATATGAATTAACCAACCAAGGAAACGTTGTGTCATGAGAGTGATATTTTATTGTACAGTCACATAGAACAACACATAGGCCACATGTACATCACAATTGAACACCAAGACATCATATCATCAATGGAAGCAATGTTTATGCGGTCCAGGTCGAGGCCACTACGAGTGCTCTAAATGCATCACTTTCTCCTCGAGTCTCCCCTCGTGCCTTTCGTAGTACCCCGCGTAGCAAGGATTCTTCCTTTTCCCCGTGAGCGGCACACTCGTCTTTGTTTGGTGAAAAGATGACGACTCTGGTCGATGTTGGGGCCAATGTCGAACCTTCCGAGGTGTCGTCATTTGCTTGCTGTGGTCTTGGGGAGACCAGCTGTGACTGTGAGACATGGACTCAATCTTGTTCTCAGAGTAGCTAGCGTCTGAAATGTATTTTTCCAAGGTGACTGTGACCACAATGGGCAAGGAGCTTCCGAGATCGCTGTTGGCTAGCACCCCCTTTACAAAGTCAGGCTGGTTCGCGTGCAGGTGGACATGCGTGGAGAGCGTAGACCATTGGTTGTGTCTGGTGCGTGTCTTGTCAAAGCACATAATCACTAAAGTCCTGTTGTTAAATAGGTCACAGAGTACGCGATGTTTTAAATAGGGGAAAAGACACAGCGTCAGCATGACCACCATGGTGTTGAAGTCAGCTCTCTTGCTGTGTTTGTCGTTATACTTGCACGTCACTTTCCTCATGAACCGGGTGATCTTGTCATCACGCGAGTTGAACAGCGTCGATAGGGCCACAGCGCTCTTCAACACTGCCTCCTTCACAACCGAGGACATCTCTCTGGAGCAATGCAGCGTGGGCTTGCCAGCGAATTGTATCGCCTCGGCTAGCTCGAATATCTTGGTCGGCCAGGAGAAACGTGGGTCTTTCCAAGAGTTGTTCAACACCTGACTCTTGGCGATCGTCTCGTATTGGCGAGCGAATTTGTCGGTCAGTGCTGTTGAGAACAATGCGATCATGACAGGCAAGCTGGCTTTCAGTATGAGATGGTTGACGTCCAATTCCGCATCGCAGAGACGTGTACCCAGTTCGTGTTCCATAGCGCCATAGCCCATTTCGACAGGGTCCCCTTTAGCCGGCACATAGTACGTTCCCCTGAACTCCAACTGTGGCTTCTGAAATACGAGCAGGGCTGCAACGGGGCACGGTGACTCTGATGAGTGCGCCTGATATTGGGTTCGCGTGGCCATGGATCGTATCAAAGAGCAACTGGAAGCCGAGCACACGTGCCTGCTGCTGTGTGTTGGGCACACGTAGCCCCGAATGTGGTCTCTGAAAGAACATTCGTTCTCGACGCAGTAGCTCACCCATTGCGGGTCCTCTATTAACGCTGTATGGGAATGATACATGCTGGGTCCGTCCGCTGAGACTCGGCCCCGGTTACTGTCCTTTCTCTATTGTCTTTTTTTCCTTTTCTCCTCTCTGTCACGTCTCTACCCACCTTCTTCTGGAGCCAACTCCGCTCCTCTCACATGTGTACCATTTCAATAACCAGTGTCATTACGAGTGTGATCCTAACCCACCTATCCCATGTCCACATCTTGTGTCTTCACAGGCTAGCAGAGGACAGAGCGCTGACCTCATTCTCGTAGACGAAGTGGGCTTTGTCAGCTCCAAGGTGCTACTGGCCGTGCTACCGAACATCGCGTACAGAGGGCGAAAGCAAGTGCACATCACGAGTCATGTCAACAACACCCCGTGGCTGCACAGAGTTGCTGACATCCGTGGAGAAAACGGGGAGCCGGCTTACCATGTAGTCTCACAGAGCTTCAAGTGTAGGCGTCACGAGAGGGAGCCAGGACTGACGTGCGCCTGCCTCGGAGTGTACTGTCCTCAACACATATCCGTAGACAACCATCTGAAGGAGTTGATGAACATGGTCACGCCAAAGGGATTCGAGAGCGAAGTCACGGGAAGCAGCAGTACGTCGTCCACCGACACCAAGACCGACAACACCACTCCCTTCGAGTCCTCGGTCATAAACAAGTTCCTGTCAAACAACAGCGTCACCCTGGACCATATGAGACGGGCGTCTGTGGTCAGAGCCTACCTGTGTCTCGACCCGACGTTCGGAGGAGGCTCAAGATCCTGTGCCGGAGTGTGCTGTGCCGTGGAGCTGGCGGGTGGCAATCTAGTGGTGAGTTGTCACGTTCACCCCGGGCGAATCTAAGCCCGAAACCAGAAGATCGCTAAACATATGTCCGTAATTTAAAGGTCTGTAATTTTCGCCACGCTGCTGCGGTCCGTTGTTAGCCACCGGCCTTAGGTCTAACAGGGTGCAGATGTAGGCGCTTATACGAGCCTCGTCCTGTATCGTCAATGTGGTCTCCGTGTCGGGCACGAAGCACGAGATCAGGTCCAGGGCCTGGGTCCACACGCCGCATGTGCACTTGGAGTTCGATAATTTCACCATCCACCCTGTTACCGCTAGCGAAATAATGGTGTGAATAGATCCTCTTGTCCGCACGCTCTCCTTGATGACGGCCATGTACTTGAGGGCTCCGCTGCGAATGGTCTCGGCCGACGCAAATGCTGCCAGCACCATATCACAGTACCCCTTCCAGTTGCAGCTCGAGATACACCTGTGCACGAACTGCTCTGGGACATGGTTTCCTATCGCGAGTGTTATAGCCCTGGACAATTCGCCGGGAACGTGGAGTGAATCACACGCGTTTTTACCAGGTCCTAGTTTGTTGTAAACGGACACTAAGGTGTCGATTGCGAGTATTCTAGCGGGCGAGAAGGACACGAGCTGGCTGTAAAGGTTTCTGAGCTGCCCGTGATCCATGTTAGAGTAGAAGAGTATGTTGCGATGGAACACAGTGAACACGATCATGAACTCATACTGCGATATCAGGTACTCCCATGGTATTGTCATCAACTTTTCAACTTCCTCTCGAGCCGCCTGACATGTGGGACAGAACATGATGATGATGATGATGATGATGATGATGATGATTACTTTGCGTTTGTAGTCAAATCCTCCTGGTCCTAACAGTCTGTGTTATACCTTTCTCTCGTTGTCTGTCCCTACCCCCTGTTCTCTCACCACAGGTTATGGCCCTGGAAGAACTGGAGATACGCGATTTGGATCATGTTACTCAAGTCTACGCTGCTCTGCTAAGCGCTCATGTCAGACTGCTGAAGCTTGTCATGCCCAGAGTCATGTGGAAAGAAATCCCTGTGGTCATAGTGTTTGAACAAAACACCTACGTCAATGCACTGGTCGATGTGAAAAATCTAATCAATCACTCGCTAGCACGCTCCGGGGTCAAGGTGCTGTTCTACAACAAGTGGTCACATATCAACAACAAGTACATGCTAGGGAAACACGTGGGCGCACGCAACAAACTCGCTATGGTTCTCAGTACGGTGTCGGCGATCAATAGAGAAACGCTGTATTACTGTGACACGGTGATGTCCCTGGGCTGGGCAGTGTTATCCGAGGCCATAAAGAAAACTAACATACTTGAATCGAGCATGGGTACCGCACGGGGTTCGGGCTCAAGTAGCAAGATGGGCTCCACTAAGGAAGTGTACATGTACAGGCGCTCGCAAAGGGGTGTCAATTTGGCCACAGATATCACAGCGAGTGTATTGGAGACATGCGACGTCCTAGCGTTGCCTGAGGCTAGGCTCGCCGACAAGACCCATGCACAGCAAGGGAAAGTTCTACTCGGGAAATTGAGAGAAGAACTGTCTACAGTCACTATCACCGAGTCCGCTAAAGGTAGCACGGTGACCACAGGGGGCAAGAAATCTGTAAAGGGAGAGTACACCAGAGACGACATGCTCTCGGCCTTCTTGCTTCTATGTCACACGAGAGACGAGATACACGGCCAAGACAGGTCTATCAGACTCGGTGGCGAGGTTTATTGCAACTAGCATGCATGCATGCATGCATGTATGTACTATGTGTGTCATTGTTCCTGCGACTTGATCTGATAATAAAGAAAGTACACCATAGAGAGTCTCAGTTGTTGTTTTTTATTGAGTAACTGTGTTACAGACACACATCACGTAGCTAGTACACATTCAGGGTTTCATAAGCTATAATAGAACATGGGTCAAGTAGCATAAGCACAGGCTCTGTCAAAGCCAAAACCACATTGGGTCACATACACAATACACTAGAAAGCACAGAGGTTGACAAATTCAATCGTCAATCGTCTTCAAACACGACTCCTTTGGGCAGTTGATAGCAGTCGAAGGAGCGTACACCACCCGGTCTATACCAAAAGCCTGCACCGGATTCTTCGTGAAATTCCAGGCCATTGCTGCGCCGATATGCAACTTCGTCTTTGTGACAATAACGAAGAGCGGGATCAGAATCAGGGTCTGAACAACAAGACTCGTCCGTGTCCGTGTCTCCATCGGAAGAGGACTTGTCCGTGTCCGTGTCTTCGTTGGAAGAAGACTTGCCCGTGTCCGCATCTTTGTTGTCCTGGTCACCTGGTCCTTCGTACCCGGTGTCCATGTCTCGATTGAGAGCAGAGTCCTCTGCAAAGGGTCCCTCGTCCCTGGTGTCTACATCTTTGTTGTACAACTCGTTGCTCTCCTCTATAACGCTGAGGTCTGTCAGGAACAATGATGACATTTTACCAAGTACCACGGAAGTTGTGCCTCCTTTGGCACACGAATACGTACAAGTTGTAGTGTTCCCAGTGGTTGCAGTTCTGGTGTACGGGCAACTTGACCAAGCCGGGTCCATCTAGCTGCACCTTGCAGAATCTAGTGCGAGCCTCGGGTATTGACTATCACCAAACACCTCTGTAATTGACTCTCACCACACACGCTCGGCTGAAGGGTGAGTCTGTGCGATTAGGAGCTGGCTCGTAGTTTGGCGACCAGAGTCCGGGCTGCAATCGGAGATGGGCTACAGTCAATGTTGTAGTTGGTTCTAATTCCAGTCAGGATACAACTTCCTTTTATCTAAATCCAGAGCCTTTGGTGAAGACATCCACCGCTGAGTCAAGTAGGAACCTCCGCTCGGATGAATGTGCGAGATCTGTGCGCGGATGAATGTGTGAGCTCTGTGCTGGGATCAAGTAGCGCTTTTGCTCGGATATCACCCCGTGCACAACGAGGGAAAGTTCTACTTGTGAAATTGAGAGAATAATGTTCTCTATTCTAGTGCATTCTTGCTTCTGTGTCACACGAGAGACGAGATACACAGTTGTGAAAGGTCTATCAGATGTGTGTGTGTGTGTGTGTGTGTGTGTGTGTGTGTGTGTTGTGACTTGATCTGAGGACAATAAAGAAAGTACACCATAGAGAGTCTCTGTTTTTTATTGAGTAACTGTGTTACAGACACACATCACGTAGCTAGTACACATTCGGGGTTTCATAAGCAATAGAACATGGGTCATGTGTAAGCAGAGAGTTGACAAAGCTAAAACACATTGAGTCACATATGTGATACATACACAAGAAGAAGCAGAAACAGGTTGACAAATTCAATCATGGCACACGTGCACTCTTCAAAAACCACTCATTTGGGCTGTTGTTTGCCGTTGGCAATTTTTATGCTGAAGTTGATGTCACCCGCTGTATACCAAGTGCCTTCAAGTCCCTCGTTTTCAAGGAATTGTAGGCCGTGTTTCCGGTAAAATGCAATTTCTTCTTTGGTGTAATAACGAAGAGCGGGATCAGAATCTGAGTCTGACCGAAGCCACGACATTATTTTACTGAGTGTACCTCCTTTGGCACTTGAAGTTGTTGTGTTCCCAGTGGTCACATTTCTGGTGTCAGGGCAACTTGATGGAGACTCGTCTGTGTCTCTGTCAGAAGAAGACGCTTCCCTGTCCGCGTCTCCGTTGGAAGAAGACACAAAGTCCTCGTCACTGGGTTCTTCATACCCGGTGTCCGTGTCTCGATTGACAGACGAGTTCTCGGCCAAGGGTCCCTTGTCCCCGTGTACCACGACAACTGAACCTCTTGTACCGTGTGCCGCGACAATTGTGCGTCCTTGGACACATATCGAAGACCTCGTTCCATCGTATTCCACGACAATTGAACCTCCTTCGGCACATATCGAAGAACTCGTTCCACCGCGTGCCACGACAATTGAACCTCCTTCGGCACGTATCGAAGACATCGTTCCACCGTATGCCACGACAATTGAACCTCCTTTGGCACATATCGAAGATGCAGTTTCACCGCCGTCCCCGGTGGTTAAAACTGTGGTGTAAGAGCGACTTGACTGAGCCGGATCCATTTGGCTGCACTTTGTGAAATCTAGTGCGAGCGGTGTGACACCTCTGGAGTTGACTCTTAGTTTGGCAAGTGGAGTCCAGGCTTCAATCAGAGATGGGCTACAGTCAATGTTGTAGTCAGTTCTAATTTCAGTCAGGGTTTGACTCCCTTTTATCTAACTCCAGACCCTTTGGTTACAATGTCCATCGCTGAGTCAAGTAGAGACCTCCAGTCGGATGCACAAACAAGCTCTGTGGTGGGACGAATTAGCTCTTTGCTCGGATGTCTAATACTCGAAGACACTGCTGTGAGTCTGACCCTCACGGGTCCCCTCGGACTTCATCAGGCTCTGGTCTGTGCCGATGTTGGACCTAAGTAGCATTGCCTTTGTCCCCTCAGAGCCCAGCTGCAGTTGGCGTTTAGGGTTGGATGTGTGAACAAAATGTGTGTTGTGCCACTTGTGTTGAGCTTTGTTAATGTCAGAAAGACTAAAAGGTATCGAAGATATGGTATTGTAGAGTGATGCCAAAATGGTTTCTATTGCATGCTTAAATGGTTTTGTTAACATACATGTCTCCCCCTTTTGTTTAGATTTTCTTGTTGGTTTTCTTGTTCTTGTTTCTGCTAGATGTCTTCACCTTGTCAATGTCGTTATTTAAGTACTGCTGCAGCCACTTGGTCCCCGGGTTGATGCAAACCTCCCTGTTGTCCTTAAGCTTGGCAATGACTTGGAAGGGGCAGTTGGGTATGTGGAGGAACTCGAGCGCTTTGACGTAGCGCTTAGGAATCCTGTTCAGGATTGAACGACAAGAGCACCGCTGTTGCAGACTGATGGGCTTTGCGTTGGAGGTTGGTAGACGTGTGGCCACGGACAGCAGAGACATCAGTGCCAGCAGTTTGACATCCATGGTAGTGGGCTAACAGGCTGCAGGAGGACTGTGCACGCTCTGTCTTGGTTACAAAGCCACAGCTTGAATATAAAGCCACAGCTTGGATATAAAGCCACAGCTTGGATATAAAGCCACAGCTTGGATACAAAGCCACAGCTTGGATGCCTTAAGGTAGTTCCGCCCACTCTAGCCACCCAGACCTAAGATCATGTCAGTCTGCCAGTGTCCGAGCTAGGGTGAACATCACCACAGTTAATGTACAGTTGTGTGTGCAAAGTATGTAAAACTGGACAGTGTGTCAATATGCTTATATACCAGTAAGGGTTTCACATTCACTTGGGTGTCGTTTACTAATGATAGCGTTTGGTCGGGGACAGCCAAACTCTGAGACACACTGAAATCTGTATCCACTATCCCAACTCTGCTAGGTCCCACCCAAGAAAGCGAGTTTCTGTTAAACAAACTAACTGTGTTGTTGGCCCATTTATTCAAATTGAAGTACACGCTCACAGAACAAGCTATATTCTGATGTATATAGGCCTACTATCCTGTGGCAATGTCATTGTGAACCATGTGCTGATCCTAACTGTCAACTCTATACACAGACAACAAAAGACAAGAATTGTGATCAAGGTTGCTTTCATGTTTATTTTCAATACATACACTGACACATTATGAATCATGTACACATTTAGTAAATAAAGTAATCATGTTCATGCTATTGCTTGTTTCTTTGTCCTTCCACCCGCTGTCGATAGATCCGGTCTCTGACCAGGTCTCTGTCTTCTTTGGTCATATGAGCAGCCTCAGTCCATTCGGTGTCCTTCAGCAGCGCGTGAGCTAAACGTCTCTCGTTCGCGTGAAAAGCCAACAATTGGAAGACAATCCTTTTGACTAGTGCACACTCCATCACCTTGGGCATCAGGGTCTTAGGGTCCCAAGGCATAAGTGATGCATCGGGGTGGTCTCTGGGGCATAACGTCCTCACAATAATCTGGTATGTGGACACTCCAGTCCTCGCGAATGCCACTCTCCCTTCCATGGCGTCGACAATCATCACCCCGAGGCTCCACATGTCTATGGCACAAGTGTACTCTGAGATGCCACCTTCAACAAACAATTCAGGGGCCCTGTACGCCTCCGTCACCACAGGTGTGCTCATCCACTTACAGGAATGTCTAGAGAGGCCCATGTCAGCCACTTGTACGGTTAGATCTTCTGTCAACAGCACGTTGAATGGCGTCAGGTCCCGGTGCACCAGATTCAGTCTGTGCATGTACGACAGTGCTTCAGCCACTTGAACTGAAAAACGAGCCACGAAACTCAACGGAATAACCTCTAGCGCTCGGACTTGCTTGTGACACAGGTGTCCACTGTGAATCACGTTCGACAATGTGTAGGGTGCGTAGGACATGAGCATGGCCATCATTCCATTGTGGATGACACACTCATGGATCTGGATCACATAAGGGTGGCCCTCTAGTACCGTGAGACAGGATAGCTCTCTCACGGTTGCATCTTCTATGCCGCGCTTGTGACATTTCAAGGCAAACTCTTTTCCAGTTTTTTGACACGTGGCTTTGTATACGGTTCCATAGGCGCCTTCGCCGATTACTGCGCCTGTCAGGTACTGCTTCATGATATCCTACGGTCGTGTTGCACACCTAAAGTTTATGGAAGGCTTCTTGACCAATCACCCTGTGTGCTCTGTGATATGCCGAGCCACAGTGGCTGTGTGACCGACCGTGGCTGTGTGTCCGACCACGGCTGTGTCCGACCGTGGCTGTGTCCGACCGTGGCTGTGTGTCCGACCGTGGCTGTGTCCGACCGTGGCTGTGTCCGACCGTGGCTGTGTGTCCGACCGTGGCTGTGTCCGACCGTAGCTGTGTCCGACCGTGGCTGTGTCCGACCGTGGCTGTGTCTGACCATGGCTGTGTCCGACCGTGGCTCGGGGCTATATGTAGGAGCTTGGCTGCTTTGTGTCTTAGCAATAGTTAACAGAGTCTGACATACGCATCCATTCACAGAGTTTCACTATTTCTCATCGGCTGTGTCGAAGATGTATGTTCAGCAGCTGGAGATGTACAAGCACGACATAGCCGAGAAGCATGAACTTTTCAGGCGTATAGTAGATGGAGTCTTGTACGACGATGATGACCCTGACGGTCAGGAACTACTCATGTCCTGTCACAGTAAGGTCAATCCTGTACACATGCTTCACAAAGTCATCGACCACTGCCTCCAGAGCGAGAAGCGAGCAGAGAAGTTCCTCGGGGTTTTGCAAGAGACAAATCCCAATTTGTACACCAACCTGACAACGCGACCCGCAGGGCAAGTACGGTGAGTAAAAGGACACACACGCGAATGCATTGCACGCTTGACTTTGAACCCGGGACAGATCGTGATCTCTATTTCCCTTTGTGTGTTTGTTACAGTCAGGGAAGTGCCTCCGGCAGTGGAAATCACCAACAAGGTCCATTCCGAACTGGGTGAAAGGGTTGAGGATCTAGGGAACATGATGATGAACCAAGAACATTACCGACATGTGGACCGCAATATATGTACTCATGGAGTATGGGCAACTGCTTCCCGAAGAATACGAGGAGTTGTGGATTAACCGTCGTGATTGCAATGGTACGATTAAGCACCTGGAATATTTGTGCAGGGACACTAGCATCCCCGGAGGCAGTCGGAGATTCATCTCCTTGGTTGTGGCTTCGTGTAACATGCATGTGTTCGACCTTCTCGGTATGTCTAGAGAAGACGTGCTTGTGTTTGCATAGTAATGTTTTCCTCTACTGAGAGACATGTCTGTCTGTTTATGGGTGTATCTGTGTGTTACAATGAAATAAACAGTGACAAATACAGACTTTCTTATGTGGATTTGTTTTTACAAGGTACTTGAAAGGCACAATGAACTGCACAACAGCAACAGCAATCTTGTCATTCATACTGGACCTCATCATACCGTACAAATGACATCAAACACAGGCATATGCTGTACATAGTCATATAAACTGATAAACTGTCCCCGGGAACCACACATGGCACTTCTGTTTTCATTGTGCGTGAGTTGTGTTTTTTTTTGTGCCTATCACGTCTTTGTCATGACATAGTCAGAAATAAGGCCAGTCTAGTGAACACTCTTGCAAGCCAGTTTCTTTTCTGGTCCAGTGAAAACTGCAACTCTGAAAGGTCCTGTTCTACCAACCACTGAGCACCCAGAAGCCACACTCTCTCCTTGAGTTTGGGTACCGTAGAAGAGTCCGTGATGAAGCTGAGATATTCCGTGTAAAGAGGATGAAGCTCAATGAGTAACGCCTGACCGTTCCGTATCTCCTTGGCATCAATGTCCATCTCTTGCACACCGTGCACCTCGAAGGGGACATCCAGGACGCCATTTGTGTTGATGGGGAGAGGATACTTGGCGTACACGTTGTAGAACCTACCCTGGCTCAAACTCATAGCTTCGCCGCATATGCTAGTCAGGTTAGCGTGAGCCAAGGCTGAAGCCTTCATCGCTGGTCCGCACAGATCTGGGTTGCTAGTCCACAAGGACAGCGCCACTCGTAGGTTCTGCTGCCTGAGACGGCGGAACTCGATGTCTTCAGCGAGTCGATCCACATAGACCAGTCGCCCGTCCGTGGTCAACCAGAAAGCTTTCATATCTTGCTGGTCGGCCTTCTGGACGGAACACACCTGGCTGCACAGCTCGGCGTTTTCGTGTGCCATCAGCGTTCGGTTTAGGTGGCGCCATTCTCGTTCGGTTAACTGCTCCGTTCTATTTCCCAAGCGCCTGTTGTTGTGCCAGGGCACCCCGGAGTAAAGCCAACAGTATCTAAAGTGAATCTTGAGTGGTAACACAAACTCCATTACTGTAGATTGTGAGGGGCTCTCTTGCTCCTTGTCCGGGAGACACATGGAACCGTCTGTGATGCATTCTCTGGGACACAGTATGACGCTCTCGTCTTCCCCGGAGCTCCAGTTGATCTCTGGGTGTAACACTTCAACGGGGTTGCAATGTCCCAAACGAGCGCTGTCCACGAACCCGGAGGACTGCTTGTGGCTGCTAGGCAACGTGGTGCGTGATCCCATCGACAACTCTAGGTCTGTGCCCGTTGGCGTGGCTGTCGACTGTGTGAGAACCAGGCTCTCCAAGGACTACCGCAACAGAGAAAGGGAGCAGATGGAGAACGACAGAATGACAGAGTACAATCGCCTGATAACGGACCGAGTGGCACAAGCCGCGCTGATAAAGGAGCTGGGACTCGAGGGTGCCAAGGCTAGGATGCGCAGGCTACAGCTTCATGGCGCATGTGTGAAGGACACGTCCGGCTCTGTCATGTATCGATTTGAACGGCTGATTCACAGGGTGTTTGAATATTTCCAAGTCAAGGGCATGAGGATGGAACCCTTTCAGCTTGAGCTCTTCAGGGGTGTGGTGTTGGGTGTCACTAGGAGCCAGTTTGGCGATGCTCTGTTCAAGTACAAGCACGCTCTACTGGACAAACTGGGCCTAGCCCCTCTGGGCTCGGAGAGCTATGACCACGTTAACCCTGCCCTAAGTCACTGCTACCATGTGGAGAGAGAGTTCTCTCGCTACGCCAACCCTTACACCCTGTGCCTAGCTCCGAGACAATGTGGTAAAAGCCTGATGATGAGGCTGTTGCTGGCCGCGGTGCTCCTACACTTGGATATCAACGTGATGGTGCAGGCTCAGAATAAACACATGTGCACCACCTTGAGATTGGGCGTTGAGAGCGCCATGAAGGAGCTGCAGGAACTGCCGTCTTTCAGACACACGGAGAAGCCCACAGACATCTGCGGCAACCCGGAGAACAGGACCTACAAATTTGACCCGGGTTACAAGGGACCTTCTTATGCTCACTTCTTATCTTCCAGCAACGATGTGAGTATGACAGTGTGATTGTGACTGTGCGTGTTTCATTTGGATACGTATACACCTTGCCGTCTATTTCTATTCTATCCTATACTCTCTGCACTTCCACCGGGCCTGTCCCCGGTACGGGTAAGTTATTGTAATTCACGGGGTTTGTCGGGGTGTTTCCCCCGACCGGTAAATGAGTCTCAGCATGGCTGAAAACCGACCACCGATGATAGTCCGACCACGGATGACAGTCCGACCACGTCCCACCAGTGGTGACTGCAGGTCCGACTGCAGGTGAACCTTCTGCCAGTGAACGAGTGTCCAGCATAGGTGAGAGGACCACTGCCGCTTCTCTTTACAGTCCCGAATATCTTGCTAACTCTTGTACACTAGTGTGCCCTAGTAAGCCATGGCGTCTACCACAAAAGCACACGGCCTAAAGGGGAGAAAACCCCTGGCCACTGGGGACAGCCATTCGCCAAGGCCTCCTGCTACATGCTACATGACCCGAGGGAGGGTAGAGAACGAATGGTATGTTTGGAACACCTCGGCCCTAGCTCTTGTCTTGCACAAGGGTGACTCGCTGTGCATGCGCGTGGTTGCCTCTAGCTTTGAAAGTACATCCTGTCACCCCGCACGAGTACTTCGCAACTTCACTGTTGGTGGAAAGAGGAGCTCAGTCTGTGTACTGGAGCGGGAGATACATGTCCAGGAGCCGATCGGGGACCTGCAACCGGTGGCTACTCAGGCTGCTCTTGAGGACATGTGCATGTCCAAGGGTGTCAAGTGTGCAAGCTTTTTAGAGCATTATACACAGAACGCCCAGGACGAGGAACTGAAGCTCGGCGCGCAAGTGTGCTCACTGTTTATCGACACGGTGGGCGAGATGCTCGCCAGAAAGTATGACATCATGCACCACTACCCGTTATTCAACCGAGCCTTAGGTCTGTACTACTCTACACATCCGGGTAACCTGGGACTCCCAGACACGAGAGCCATGACGGCTACAGAAGGGCTACTCGACAGGAGTGTCGAGGCTCATCGGTCCCTCCATGGGATCCCGTTGACGGGGCACGATCACATCTTGTTCTCTCTGTGGAACTACCCTGACAACGGAGAGGAGCGGCCTGAACTTGGACCGGAATGCCCAGGGCTGACTGAAGGAGAGGAACCCTCATCGAGTCGTCACGCGGAGACACTAGACAATCTCGACAAACTAGACGATGAACGTCAAACCGTACCGGCTGAGCTCAGCACCGGGAAACCGAGATGTCTTGTATCCCCCTGTCCCAGGGAAGAAATGGCCACCGTGAACACATTCAACAACCTCGCGGGGACCCTGACGGATGGACCGAGGGCTTACCCTTACAGCTTTAGTGTGCACACGGGCCACGATCTGAAGTTTGACAACTTGGTCAATTATTGTCTAAAGCGCACCTCTACCGAGCCCTTGCACACTCTACCGGCACGTGAAACCTGGGGCTCTGTCAACCCTGTGCTGCTCATGGAAGACCCCGTGGACCCTGCTACGGGTAACACAGTGTACCGGTACACCGTAACATCCAGAGGACACCTGAGTACCGTTGTCGCGAACCGAAAAGCCACGCGTTCTCTGTGCTACAATGAGGTGTTTCTACCCGGAAGGCCTGTCAGCAGACTGAACCTGGACGTGGACCTCAAGTGTTGTCGCAAGTGCAACGAGAGATTCGCTACCCACGCGGATCGCTCTGTTAAGCACAAGGTCTCTGAGGCCGTGACCACGAGTCTGATCTCAGTGATAGTTGAGTCTCTGTTTAGATTAGCAAAAGTGAAAAGGACCGAGTGGGAACATGACCCATGTCTCAGGAAGCTGGCAAGCGCCGTGGGTAAGATAGCCGTGTACGTCAGGGCTTCCTCGGCCAAGTCCAAACTCAGTATGAGGATGCTCTGGCATCTGCCGGTAGAACTGTGCGCTTTTGAGGGCATAGAGGCGTACAGACCTTTGCTCGATGAGATGGAGAAGGTCTCTCTCGACTACGTGCTGCTGTCCTACCCGCAGGACACAGGCTTGTGCGGACTCTGCGACTTGGGCAACGCTTTGGTAAGAGGAGGTTGTAACTCCCCGGGGTCCAGCTATCTGAGACTCGACTCGAATCATGCGACAAACAGGCGCTCGTCTATTGACAAGGCCCCGTACTCGTTTAGGAAGTGCGTACGGCTCCCCAACTGCTATAAGGAGGACTCAGGTTTTGAGTACGTGGACATGTTCAACACGCAAGACCTAGAAGACCCGGGCTGTGATGACCCGCTATCCCTTTCCGTGGGCCTGTCCTCAAACCCCATACTGAACGATGTCACGTCGCTGGGAAACCGTTTCCAGGGAGTACTGAGAGCCCTGGGACACACTCAGCCCTTGGTAGTCTCCGGGCTCACCGAAGTGCCGGATAGGGCCCATGTGGAAAGTGAAGCCCGGAGACTGGCTTTGCTCTGGGGTGTCCCCGTGACTATTAGGAAGACTGGAACGGGACTCTTTTGTGTCCAGGCGAATGAAAAGTCTGCAACTTACCCTTGTCCTATACACAATAGGGTACACGCCAGGGCAACGCTGGGCGCGGTGGTCTTTGCTACACACACTAAGCCGAAATGTTTTGTACCCTGAGATCTGTGTTGTGTTGAATAATGATAATAAAAAACAAGATAAAACACACATACAAACAAGCCCGGGGTGAGTGTCTTTATTGTCAATGTCAACAAAGGTTCTTGGTGTTGATTGTACAGACATTCAGCAACACGATAACATAGATTGAGTCCACACACACACACACACACACACACACACACACACACACACACCTGAAATGTTTTGTACCATGACCTGTGTTGAATAATAAAATGAAAGAAACACATACAAACAAGCCCAGCGTGAGTGTCTGTATTGTCAGTGTCAGTGTCAACAACAGTGTTAATGTGTGTCCCGATGTCTGTGCATGACGAGAATAATCATGAACCCGCTGCACATAAAGTATATGCTAACAGCGCTGATCACGAGTGTTACAAGTCAGAAATCTGTGCCGCGGGATTATGTCAATCTAGACAAGTGTAGTCCCAATGTCAACTACTGCCACACAAAGCTTATGCCGTATCTGATCGGGTGTACGGCCAGCCACCAAGCACGCTGTGCACACCAGTGTCCTCTGGGGCAACCCGTTAGACATCCCAGAGGCGGTGAAGGACTACGATGCGCAGCGGTGTGTCCGGGCGGGCAATTTGTGAACGGGGAGTCTAACGAACGTTGTAAGCCACACAGTCTGCCATGTCCCGTAGGTCAGAGTGTGATACTCGCTGGAACGTCCTGGCACGACACAATATGTGGACACCGGAGGGATTACGTGGTACCAGGGGGTTTTGCACAGAGGATAGAATCCAAGGTGTTTCTCGACACGCTTGATAGGCTGACCGTGGTGTGGCTCCGGGACATGCCAAAGGAGGTTCTTAGTAATCTGTGTGTTGAACTATCCAGGCTGGAACCAAACACGTGTAAGTGCAACTTGAACTACCAGCCCATGTGTACGGGTATGTTGTTTGAGAAAATGTACTACATGTTGAACAAAATGTCATCCTATGAATTGGCAAACCGCATGTACGAGACCGTGGCAAAACCGCTACGCGGCCAGCAAGATCTGGGACCTAAAGCGGCCATTGAGTTTGTGCAATCCAATCCATTGTGGCTGGCGGAACACGACACGGTCATCATACCCACTAAAATCACCGTCCCCATGGGCATGTCCGACAGGTACACATTCAACGAGCTCACTTGGTACACGGGTAGTTTGGGGAACAAGTTATTGCTCGCAGCAAACAAGAAGCATATTGAGAAATACAACTCGCAATACGACATTACCAGAGGCCTCAATTGGACCAAAAGGGACTCATTGAGTGGCTTCTTGGTGGACACGCTGGACATCTCGCTGGTCGTGGAAAGCTTCCACTGCGGCCTGTTTGACACATTGCAAGCCCACGTCACCCTTAGTGACAAACGGCGCAAAAGCTTGATGGGGCTATCTGACATGCTTAGTGTCAACTGTGTGTGGAAACCAAAGCTGAGCACGGCCTGCAATTGCAGCCGATCACTACTGGACTACATCCACCCCGAAGGCCTGTGCTCACCCACGTGTCTCTCGACCCCGTTCACTCACCTGTCAAAAGGAGTCGAGGGCAGCAATAATGACTGGACTCTGGAAATCACACGCACCCAACCCGACACCTCAATAAGGAGCCAGGGTAGGGTTCTGTACGGTTCGGTCCCCGCCACGACTGAAAGCTTCTGTCTAGTCAAGATGGACATTTTCACCCGCTCGCCTGGACCGAAACGAGACGCGCCATCTGCGCCTCTGCATGTGCTGCGATGTGACGTGGTATTGGTCGAGTTTGACATTGTGATACAAGACCGCACACCTCTCGGTGAACAGCACTACTTGCACATAGCCGTCGATCCTTGTCAAAGGATGAGGACAACGCAAACATGCACGAGCTGCACGTGCCACTTGCGGCCGTGGACACCTTGAAAACTGTCATCCACCAAGGCTGGGGAAAGCGTATCGGTGTGAAGCTGCGCTTTTGTAAACACTCTAGCCGAGTCATGCCGCGTCAGGAAGAGATCGCCGCCATACTCGACTGGATATTGACCATAAAGAGTGGTGAGCAAGCTCTGAGAGTGGTAGTCATAGACGTGGACCTGCGTGTAAAGTCTGTGGACTTTGCCATGATCAACAATCTATATGGTTCCAAGTTAGACCTGATACCCGGGCTGTCGGCAGACATGATCTCAGAAGTCATTAGGATTAGCAGGTACGATGTACAATCTCGTGAGTACAATCTCTTTAAATGTAGCGGTGGTAAGGAGAGGTGTCTCACACTGACGGCCATATACGACTCGGAGGAAACCCTCCTGTACCGGAAAGATGTCAAAGATCCCATTCCTGATTGTCGTGAGGCTCCATCGTTCCCCAAGGACTGCAACGTGTGCCGACACCAAGCCGTGAACATCATCATCATCTGTCCAAACAGCTATCGCCCAGCAGCCGGGATGAACAGTGCAGGAAGACGGCTGAGTTTTTATCCCGTGACGGACAAAAGTGTAAGAGGTGTGCTCAGTGACACCCTGTTGCCCGACCAGGTGCGAGCTGAGACTGTTTTACGGGAGTTAGGCCTGCTCGTGTCGTTACATGGGGCTTTCCTGAACCTGGACACCATATCTGTGTTCCCCACTGGGGGGGGTCTCTACGCGGGCTGTGAACAAGTGAGACCTGCTCGCTGGACCGTGGGAGAGACAATAGAGGACTATGCGATCAAGCTACCCGTGACGAAACGACACCGGGAAGAATAATAGGACTCGTGGTGTTCGAGGAGCTGTGCACGAGATCGAACAACCGCGCTGGCATAGTGGTCTCGCTGCCCTCGGCCGACTACATGCCCCAGAGCTGCGCTCACATGACATTGCTCAACAGACACAGTGGTAGGAACGGGACCGGGGAACCTGGCAGAGTCCACTACTCAATGTGTGACCTCACCGGCATCATCAAGGACATGGCCAAGTGGGGAGTGCGTAGATATTCGCTGGGATACCTAGACTACACCTTTGGCACCTCTGCGCAACGCGAGCTGACCTTCACGGAGCTCTCACGTGCAATCGACTTGGCTGCCGCAAAGCTCCAGACCTTACATTACCGGTATACAAGGGACCCGGCATTCGGAGACGGTGGACACTCATATGCTCACGTGGACGGCGTTTATAAGCTAGAAGGGGGCATGTTCTTCCAGCGCGTGACCGAGGGCATGTCTCCGGTGAAAAGCTTTGCGCCGGTTCCTGAGATGTCAAACCTGCGATTGGGCTTGTCCTCGGACATGAACGTAGGCGCTCAGTCGCCCATCGCCGGCGAGTTTGTTGCCCACAACCCTATTGAGAGGATCAAGGTCATCCCGCATGGTGCGCAGCTTGTCAACCTGAATTACAAGGACATGGTGGCCTTTGTGAATCACGAGAGGGGGACAATCTGCGTCCATTCGCCAGATACAATTGTAAGGAGCAAAGATCTCAGGTTTACCTCCTTTGGTGTACACCGAGAAGACAAACAAGACATAGACCACGGTGAGAACCAGCGCCACGGTTGCCACCGCTACATTAGCGGGGCTCAGCATCGCGCTAGGATCTCTGTGACAGTACCGGTCAACGGATCCAGACACTCCACTGTTCTCCAAAGTGTATCAGAAGCGAGTCGCTGGCTCGGGAAACCCATGCTCACGGGAGAAGAAGACGAGTGGCTTTACAGTAAGCACAAGATCACCACCCCATTCCCATTGGTCCAAGGTTCACTCTCGAGGCTGACCTCGACCCTGGACAGTGTGCACTTGATATCGAAGATGGTCGAGTGCATCAGGGGCACTACTTCGTGCATGGAGTTGGGAGACTATGCTCATAACGGTTGGCCTCAAGGAGGCACAGGGTACCCGATCGCCATTTCAAGTGGCGTTGACGCACACGGCGACATGTTGCTTAAGATGATAGTCGCGGTCAACCACGGTTTGAGGCGCGTTGAGATCCCGTGTGACCTGGAGCTGTTCTCTTTTGGATCCCAGCCGCCCTCATCCCCTCAGCCCGCACCGGGCTACTACATGCAAAGAGATGAGTCCCTGGGCCCCAATGTGAAAAGCTACATCGCGGCCCTGGGACCGCTCACCTCCAGGATCGTGGAAGCTGTCGCGGTCCTCTACTGCCCTGACTTCAACCGAGATCTCGACGATAAGGCCCAGGCATGTGTGACCACAATGAATAATACTCTCGGCGCTCTAGGGGACACGTTCTCTCGACTGGCTACAGTGCTCGTGCAGGACGAGAGGGGCACGGAATTGAGAGTGCAACACGTAGCGTACATTTTGGCTCGCACCTCTGCACTATGCCTGAGTGCCGCTGTACTCGCTTTATTAATCAACATTGCGTTGATTGTGATGCTCTGCGCAATGTGCAGTACATACCGGCAACAACGGTTCAGGAAACTCAAATGATGATGATGATGATGATGACTGGAGATGATTTGAGATGACTACGGCCTCGCAACTCTGTCTACTGCTAACTCTGCTTTGGGCTAGAAACCCGGTGGGTTTCTGTCAACGTTTAGCACCGTTGAACGCGAGCTCCGGTGAAACCCCAGGCCAAGCTTCTCTCAACTCCCAGGATCCTAGAGTAATAATCCCCGCCGGTAAATGGAAGATCCGCATGCCTGGAAGAAACCCTTTCCTAGTGTACCATTTCTTTCTGGGATTGAACCTGACCCATCTCCAAGTCGAGTATCCCGATTGCTCCCAAGTGGCCTGTACAGGCTTAACCGAGGACAATACGTCAAATCAACGTTGCGATCGACTGTGCTCCAGTGGCAGTTGGAATGAGGCTGAGCTCACCTTGAACACAGCCAAGCGTGAGTACACCAGGGCCACGTCCTCACTAGCAGCAGCCTTCAGTGATGTAGCTGCTCTCGTGGATGTCTTGGGTCACTCGAACACTTTAGACCCAGGCGTTTTCAAACTCTTGGCAAACAGAGGCTCGGGTTCGCAAGTCGTGGACGTCATGCGACCCTACAGGAGGTTGATAGACGACGCGCTGACCTCTGTAGTGGAACACTTGCCGAGCGCCGCAGTCAAGTCCGTACACAGCCCGCTGGTCTTGGGGTCCAACGACACGAGTACATTCAACGAGTTGCTGGACACCTGGAAGAGCGGCGCGTTACAGTTGGCCGTGCAGCTCAACGCTGTCACCTTCGCCTTACAGGGAGCCCACCGGCGCCTACTCTCGTGTGCGCAAGGCGTCAAGAGGTCTGACATGACCGGGTGCGAGCCCAAATTCATTACCGAGTATTACACGGACATACCCGTAGCGAGCCGTTCGCTGTCATCCAGGCTCATTGTGGTCGTCAAGAGGGCGCATTGGAAGCCTATGGTGCTCTCGCGTTGGTACATGGCCTTCATCGATTCTTCCCATGGTAACAGGACTTGTTGGCTGGACAGGCCCATGGTGTGCGATGCAGACGCAAACTACAGGGTGCCCTCATGCGACTTGATCGGGATATGCGAGCCTCTGATGGTTGACAATACCACGGTCCCGGCGTGCGTAGTGAACCAGAGGGGCGAGATAGGTTCTGAGTGCCCGGTGGTGTGCGGGCACTCGTGCTTGGGTCCTGTCTGCTACCAGCCACAATGGGACACGTACACGCTGAGGACCGCGCCCGAGGGAGCTCACGGTGTCTTCGCAACCACACGTCAGGTCGAGGCGAACAAGAGCCCCAGGATAGTCTCCAGGGTCTACTTTCTGTCTGAGGCCGAGATGCACACGTCTATCGCTAGCGTTCGGGACCGAGCAGACCGCTCGTCCCAATTGCTGGAGCGAGGGGAGACTGTGTTACAGACCATGATCGCCATGGATCGCGCAGCTCGAAAAAACACGGACAAAATACACGCGCAGACAATCGCTCGATCTCAGGGTTGTGTAGACTGTGAGCGCGCGATAGCCCGAATCCGGTTCATGGGCGCTGCTTCAGTTACCCTGTCCGCTCTAACCTGCACGTTATTGATTGTTATAATCACAACACTGAAGTGTAGTGGGAACCGACGTGTCCCCGTGAGGATAGACAGGGGTCTTACAGAGCCTTTGCTGTAAGTGTGTGTGCAGCGTGGCACACATGTCCAAACGCGCAAATCACTGTGCCGTAAGGACAAGTACTTAAGGATGCTCTATTCACATGTTACTCTCCAGTCCTAAGACACAGCCATGGCCCCTATACCTATGAGCTATTTACTTGTGACACTTTGACACTCGTACTTCAGTTTATCTCTGTCTACTAAAGTTGCCCTTCAATCCTCCAACTCCTGTCACCAATAGACTCAGGACATGGCGTATGCTAAACCTCATATGACCAGACCAAGCGCTTCCGCTAAGGACATGGCGAACAAGGATCCGCGTACACAAGTGATAATACAGCCGCTGATCCCCGAACACAATCAATATCTCTACCTGCCAAAGTCGACTATGGAGTCCACACGTGATATCCTAGGTGCATGCAATAAAAGAAAATTGAAGATTGTGCTCCCTGTGACCCCGCACACGACCAGCAAACTGGTTCATGTCCTGTGCTCCGCTGCGGCCGCAAATGTCTGGCCCGACGAGTGTGAGGAAGCCTTGAGGGCATGTCTCCCCTTAAGGGAGCACCATAAGGCCCTCTTGTCACACACCATGTTTGTGACCATGATCGGGACCTTGGTTGCCAGAGCTCTGGAGCAAGACACCAGGAATAGTGGAAACACTCTGGACCTTCTGGCCGACAGGCACTACGTGAGAAGCATCGTGTGTCACGATTCTAGTAAGACCAGTAAGATGGAAGCAACTGCGTATGCCGGTATCATGGCCGTGCACATGGAGATGAACGCCCTGGCTGACAAGGCAAAAGAGAGACAGGCTCTCAATCAACGGTGTGGATCCAAGCTCAGCCAAGAGGATGCCAGAGCCCACTCGTGGGACAATATCTATCGTGACCCCGATGCACTGATAACACCCATGGCCAACTTTGGACTCAAGCACCATTACAAGGAAAACCCCCATCACCCCGAGCACTTCACACAGGGTGGTGCTATGTGTGACATGAACCTTGTGGAAGCTATCGTGGGACGGATTGGCTTGCATATTCGAGGGAAGCAAGGGCCACAAAGACGTCCACTCGTGGCTGGATATGTACAAGGTCGAGAGGTTCGGAGATGCTCGCAACAAGAACAGTGCAAGAGAGATCCTCGAGGCTCTCAAGACCCACGTCACTGAGGATGACTATAAAGCCCTGTCAATCTTCCGGTGGGCCATAGACGCTATCGTTGGTGAATCTCCCCACGGTCCCGTGTGAACATGGATGCGTGTTGCACTCACACTGTCAACAAAGGTGACCAGCGGGATTTGCTGTCATGCTACCGACCCCGGGGTCGTGACCACTGAGCTGTGTAACCCGTAATTAATGTTCTGTTGTAAGTCTGTACCATTCTGTGTTTACATGTTGGCGCACCATGAGGCATTCTACATGGATCATAGCCAACTGTGTGTTACTATACATACATGTACTTTTGAGTCAATAAAGTGTACCTCTGCCTGGATCACAGTGTGACCGTGTTGTTTGATTTCCTTTCCTGCTTTCCATCCATTCACACCGTAACCGTGTCAAGAGTCAGAAAGTGACGGGTAATGAATGCTTGTGTCACCCTGTGAGATATGATTTCATGTACAACCAAAAGACAAAAGAAACACGCCATGGGGTTCGTTCAAGTCGATGCTGACATGTCTTTATTGATACAACACATACAGCAACAGCATTTGTGCTCTCTGAGTGTACACAGGTTCAACTTTGTACAGTGAG
This sequence comes from Perca flavescens, assembly GCF_004354835.1. Classification (NCBI taxonomy): domain Eukaryota; kingdom Metazoa; phylum Chordata; class Actinopteri; order Perciformes; family Percidae; genus Perca; species Perca flavescens. Next base: position 262,165 of record NW_021166680.1, read on the forward strand.
GTTTGGACATTGGGCAGTGTGGCGCAGGCTTCACACATGGAGTGGAAACATAAGTCTTTACCACAACGGCTGCGCGTGCAGGTTTCCACGCCGTATGCCACGTCGACACCGAGAGCCGGTTGCACAGCCGTCATGTCAACCCCCAGAACATGTGACACGTTATCCAGTATACACTTGGTCATTTGCACAGACATAGAGAAACACTCTGTGAGACAGTAAAGGATGGGTGAAAGGAGTTTATTGTACACCGCACAACATATACATATCACACCGTACACATCATGCTGCTGTGGTTATCGAGACCGAGGTCACATTACGCTTCCTGGACAGGCCCCGAGTCCAGCGTGGAGTCCAGCGTGAGTCCTCACAGTTAAAGCAGACTACACCGTCACGCTCAGAGAATCCGTACTCGGAACCAGGTCTCGGTTTCATCAGGTTCCACAGTTCGTACACATATTTCATGCTCCGGACCATCAAGTCACAATTAAACTCGGTCCAATACTTAGACTGGACCGACTTTGGAACCTTGGCCAATTCCGAGAGTTGCACACCCAGGTTGTAGCAGTCCCGAGGGGAACACGTGTCAATTGCGTCCCATAGACTCCTCAGCGAGTGACACCAGGAGGAAAACTCTGTGTGCTTGGTCACTGCCACGGTCATCAATCTCCTGATCCCCAGTTCCCTTGGCACCTTGTTGTAGTCGGTTCCACACAGCGCCATGAACACCAGCTTTTCCGCACGCTCTTTAGCATCTCTGATTACATCTCCTTTGATGCACAGGAAAAAACACCTGCCTGCTCGGTTCAATCTCAAAAAACGACCGTGGCTGCCCCTCTGTACCAGGCCTGTCATGTACGCCTTGCTCAAGCGCTTGAGACCGCGCAAGACATTCTCCTGTTGCTTGCACAGTTCCGCCATGTCTACACCATTGTCTAGCTCGAGCTCCTGCAGACAGGAGATCTTCCTCTTCTCTCCGACACACGTGGGCTTTTCCAAATCGGAGATCGCCGTCAGGCCCTGTTCAGATGCTGGCCATAATGTTTCGAATAGGAAACTGACCGTTTTCGCATTGACACAGTGTGCGCCCACAGCGACACAACACCTTAACTCGGTCCCCTTTGCTCGAGAACCTAGACAGAAAGACGACGTACACAGATCCCCTGATCCCGGCCAGGTATAGGTACCTGGCTACGTTTAGCTTTAGGTCGACTCTCCCCTCGGCCTCCTGGTGCTCATCCAGACTGGCTTCGAAGTTTTTGTGCTGCTCTCGCGTCTCTGGTAGCAGGTGCTCGTCCCCGGCAGCGATGTCACACAGAGCTCTGAACCTATCCTCGCTCGAAGAAAGCTCACACAATGTCAGTTTCAGCGCGTGTCTCTCTTGGGGACTGGCACACAACAGCTCGCCGAAGCTCGACGTGTGCATGTCTCGCCCCACCCGGTAGCTCTTGTTGTCCATCCTCATGGTAATCCCTTCCCGTCCACAAGCCGTAAGCACGGCCACTACATCGGAATCTCCGCTGCACACGGTCACGCTGCCCGTGAGGACATTGGCCAACTCCACGAGCAGCGTGTCAGCCTCTGTGCTCCTACACAGGAGACACGCGTCCCGCAACAAAGACACTTGTGAACTCGCGGGGTCCGCGAAGCTCGCCACGAAAACGCCCTCGAGACCATCGGGACGTTCTATCTCTCCGTAACTGGGATATACGTTGCAGAGCTCACACTCGGGAGGTGTCAGGTCATTGAGCATATTTGGCAACACACTGTCATCCTCCGTGTACTTCTCGTGGAACGACACAAGGTTTTCGACAGAGGTTCCCTCACATTCCCCCTTGGCCCCGGTCACTAGAAACAACTTGTTTTTCATACCCATATCGGCCAAGAGTTTCATCATTGTGTATTCTATGGCGCATAGATTGTGCATACAAAACTCCATGTGAGGCGCAGGCGTGCGGTTGAGTCTCAGCTCCCTCACGGCTGGCTTCTGAGCCCTAGTTCCATCTTTGACAAGCACCACACACTGACTGACCTCATTCTCCGAGATGTAGCACAACGCCAGCGTTCTGGCCATATGCAGTATTGACCCCTGTGGATCATCCTCGATGTAGTCACTCTCCTTGACTTTGTGGATAACCATGAGATGGTCTATCAGAGTCCAATCCTGTGGCTGACACGGGCGGTCGATCAATTCGAACGGGGCTAGGTGAGGGTTTGCGAGCATTGCGTGGATAGCATTGTGTCTCAAACCCATGTTGGTCAAAACGGTGGAGTAGGAGCCTATTGGAGCACTGGGTCATAGACAGTACACTGTCTTGAGATCGGTTTGACTTGGGGACAGCTTATCCAACCAAAGACCATGGAGGACTCACAGTCTGAGTCACCACGGAGGAGAACTATATATATGTGTGTGTGTGTGTGTCCGTGTGTGTGTGTGTGTGCATGTGTGTGTGTGTGTGTGTGTGTGTGTGTGTGTGTACAACCGCAGCAACCTTGCGACCGAAACCTTCCATGGCCTCCGGGAAACAATTATTCTACTTTGAAGAAAAAAAAACAAGAAAGAAAGAGAAGCCATGTAGACAACAGCAGTTTTAATCATCGTCGGAATCCTCTTCACTCTGACGGGCCAAGCCGTGAGCGGCGAACCTCTTCTTGTCATCATTGAAAAGCTTGTTCCTGTAACTCAACTCTGTCTCGTCTAAGCGGGAGGCCTCGCTCGGCTCTGCAGAGGCCAGCCGAGTCTCGACTCTCATGTTCACACACGTAGGAGTGAGACAATTGAGCACTTGCGGGCAGAAACTGTTCAGCCACGGGAACTTGCTGCGCAGGGACCTAGAAATCGTGGGTCGCGAGCAACACCTCATGTCAACAACCTTGTTGGTCCCGGGTCTGACAATCACCAGGTATGCCGCGGACCGCTCCGCCATGCTTGGGTGCGTGAGCGAGAACATCAACCATGTGAGCCACAGTTGCGTGTTGTATCGCCACAAGGTGACCGGATCCAGTTCGTCGTTGTTCCTGGTCTTGAGCTCAAGCAGCACTACGTTGTCCCTTACGGTGTCCTGGGCCACTAGGTCCACTTCGGTGTAGAATCCCCACGTGTCGTCTATGGACGTGCACCGTGTACAGCCGTTGTGGTACGTGTAGGCTCCGGCACGCCACTACTGCTGCCACTGCCACTGTCGCTAAACCTGTCGGGCCTGGGCACACCGGCGACTTTGAGGCCTGCGCATATCGGAGTCAGGCGCAGAGCTTTGAGCTGCGTGAGAATGAGGCGAGACACCGGGCCCACATCACGTATTGTCTTCCTTTCGTCGAACACGTCCTTGCACTGAGCGTCTACCACAGTGCCTATAATGGAGGACATGTGGGTCCTGTCCCACAGGAGCCTGCAGGCTTCCGGAGTGAGCGCTTTTGACCTCAACAGTTGCAACAGCGCTTCCTTGAGTGCCAACCCGTGGGACTCGTTGGGCGCATTCAGGTTTCTTACGTACTCTGGCACCCACTCGAGCGAACTGTGCGGGTTGGCGTTCAGGTCCCTAACGACCCTGGTGAACATGTCCATGCTTATCATGTTGTGTTTGCGCGCTCGCTTCCTGTACAGCTTGATAGACTCGAGAGTCTTGGTGATGCCCTGAACCTTGTACCAACGGTCGTCTGCGGTAGACTTTGCGCACAGGGTGCCGCGCGAGCCACGGAACACGATCGCCGGGTCTTGGAGCGTCATTGTACTAAAGTGCTAGGATCGTCGGCTCACTGGTATAGCCGCTGCGGGGAGAAACTGCATTGCGAGTAAGTACCAACAAACCTACAAGAGCTGCAAGGATCCTCTCTGAGCTATGCATCGGAATAGGAACCCGATGAGTATCGAGACTCTGGTAGCCCATACCAAGAAAGTCCCGACCCTATTGAACGGAGCAGCTGTCCGCTTTAAGGGTAGGCTGGGAGCAGCGATAGCCGTCATCACCTCTCTCATCGTGGGCTTCCTCACCATACCCAACAACATCCTGTACTTCATCGACAGCAAACACGGCACCAGGGCCACGGGATGTCCAGCCGCGGACTCTAACTCGGCCCAGGCTAAGCCCGAATCTGAGTACGCTTATATCCACGCCGGGATAGCTTTAATCACACTGGGGTGCCTGGCCATGGTCGCAAGCATAGTGCTCAGCTATTTCGCCGCCGAGCAAACTGAAAATGGACGACGTGCCAGATCCGTACAGGGGTGCCGGGTCCAAGAGCACCAGGACCGTGATCACGTGCCTCATCATGATGAACATTGAGCTGTTCATGGCCGTGATAGCGGGATGCATGGAGTTACTGTATCGACCGCTGATCAGCAATGCTCAGAGGCTGCATAACATGGAGTGTGCCATCGCCGCTTTCAACATCGTAATCTCGCCATATGCGTGGTGACCATGGTCATGACCTCGACCGTTCTCAAGGAGAGACGCGACACTGTCCAGTTTGATGGTCAGAGAGCGATCCCGAACACCGCAGCCTCCGTTCCAGACCACAGAAGCTACTACGAGCCGTACAATTCAATGTCGAGCTTCATCTAATCCGTGACAGCCCCGTATTTACATTCACCAACGCGTTAGGTCACCCGTGTCACTATCAGGAACAAGTACATGCTCAACCGAGACAGAAAGCTCAGCAAACAACACGATGTCCGCGTGGTACGACTGTCTGCGCCTAAACAACAGGACTCTGACAGATCACGAGAAGACAAACTTGGGCCGTGTCCATGTGAAATGTGTCACCCGAGGCGGATGCGATTGGATAGGACCTCAAGAAAGTCGCCTCGACAGACCCCTGTTTGTTGAGTTTACGCACTGGCACAATATCGGGGACCTACTGGCCTTGTTGTGTTGCTACGTGGACCCCACAGTGAAAAGCCTACACGACTATCCCCAGAGACATGTGCTATGTGCAGCTGCCCAGCAAGGGGATAACGCATCGTTACCAGCATCAAGCAAAGTGAGGCCAAGCCAAGAGTGAAGACCACAACCGTCGTCGCCGACAGAGCTCAAGTGGCGACAGTGAAGCGAGCCCTGGCGATCCTGACACGGTGCCCGTGCGGTAATGAAAACAGCCCAGAGGAACACTCTGACAAAGCATCGCAGCACATGTACGACAATGAAATGTGAATTGTTCCCATTGAAATAAAAAGTAAAAAAAAAATATACAAATAAATATAAAAATAAATAACTTTGTGTCTCTCATTTCACTGATGTTTTCACTGAGTGGCTGCCATGAAGCTCACAGACTACATTTCATCCACAAAAAAACACATCCAACTGCTGGTAAAGCATCCATCTCTGTTTCAAGTTGCGGTGAATTGGGCTTTAGGGCAGACAATACCGCATTCTGCCAGCAGATGCGGAAACCGGCATTTTCCGATCCGTTAACCCTTGTGTTGTCCTTTGGGTCACAGGGACCCGTTCAGTTTATTTAACCCTTTGTATTGGCCTTGTGACACTGGTCACCAGGTTCAGTGGACCCGCCACAGTTTATTTAACCCTTGTGTTGGTCTCTGGGACACAGGCCAGTGTTCAGTTTATTTCCATGCCACATTGGCCTGGCGTTGCCTTGGTCTCTGTGACCCATACAGTATTCAGTGGTATTTCCATGCCACAGCGGCCCTGGCCTTCGGGTCTCTGTGACCCATACGTTATTCCGTGGTATTTCCATGCTACAGCGGCCCTGGCCTTTGGGTCTCTGTGACCCATACGTTATTCCGTGGTATTTCCCCATGCCACAGCGGCCCTGGCCTTTGGGTCTCTGTGACCCATACGTTATTCCGTGGTATTTCCATGCTACAGCGGCCCTGGCCTTGGGTCTCTGTGACCCATACGTTATTCCGTGGTATTTCTCCCATACCACAGCGGCCCTGGCCTTTGGGTCTCTGTGACCCATACGTTATTCCGGGTATTTCTCCTGCTACAGCGGCCCTGGCCTTGGGTCTCTGTGACCCATACGTTATTCCGTGGTATTTCCCTGCTACAGCGGCCCTGGCCTTGGGTCTCTGTGACCCATACGTTATTCCGTGGTATTTCCCCAATACAGCGGCCCTGGCCTTCGGGTCTCTGTGACCCATACGTTATTCCGTGGTATTTCCCTGCTACAGCGGCCCTGGCCTTCGGGTCTCTGTGACCCATACGTTATTCCGTGGTATTTCCATGCTACAGCGGCCCTGGCCTTTGGGTCTCTGTGACCCATACGTTATTCCGTGGTATTTCCCTGCTACCGCGGCCCTGGCCTTTGGGTCTCTGTGACCCATACGTTATTCCGTGGTATTTCCCCCATACAGCGGCCCTGGCCTTTGGGTCTCTGTGACCCATACGTTATTCCGTGGTATTTCTCCTATACAGCATCCCTGGCCTTTGGGTCTCTGTGACCCATACGTTATTCCGTGGTATTTCCCTGCTACCGCGCCCTGGCCTTTGGGTCTCTGTGACCCATACGTTATTCCGTGGTATTTCCCTGCTACAGCGGCCCTGGCCTTCGGGTCTCTGTGACCCATACGTTATTCCGTGGTATTTCCCTGCCACCGCGGCCCTGGCCTTTGGGTCTCTGTGACCCATACGTTATTCCGTGGTATTTCTCCCATACAGCGGCCCTGGCCTTCGGGTCTCTGTGACCCATACGTTATTCCGTGGTATTTCCCTGCTACCGCGGCCCTGGCCTTTGGGTCTCTGTGACCCATACGTTATTCCGTGGTATTTCTCTGCTACAGCGGCCCTGGCCTTTGGGTCTCTGTGACCCATACGTTATTCCGTGGTATTTCCCCTTCTACAGGCCTTTGGCCCTGGCCTTTCCGGGTCTCTGTGACCCATACGTTATTCCGTGGTATTTCCATTTCTACAGCCCCTGGCCTTGGGTCTCTGTGACCCATACGTTATTCCGTGGTATTTCCCTGCTACCGCGGCCCTGGCCTTTGGGTCTCTGTGACCCATACGTTATTCCGTGGTATTTCCCTGCTACAGCATCCCTGGCCTTTGGGTCTCTGTGACCCATACGTTATTCCGTGGTATTTCCCTGCTACCGCGGCCCTGGCCTTTGGGTCTCTGTGACCCATACGTTATTCCGTGGTATTTCCCTACAGCGGCCCTGGCCTTTGGGTCTCTGTGACCCATACGTTATTCCGTGGTATTTCCCTGCTACCGCGGCCCTGGCCTTTGGGTCTCTGTGACCCATACGTTATTCCGTGGTATTTCCCCTATACAGCGGCCCTGGCCTTTGGGTCTCTGTGACCCATACGTTATTCCGTGGTATTTCTCCTATACAGCGGCCCTGGCCTTTGGGTCTCTGTGACCCATACGTTATTCCGTGGTATTTCTCCTATACAGCGGCCCTGGCCTTTGGGTCTCTGTGACCCATACGTTATTCCGTGGTATTTCCCTGCTACCGCGGCCCTGGCCTTTGGGTCTCTGTGACCCATACGTTATTCCGTGGTATTTCCCCAATACAGCGCGCCCTGGCCTTTGGGTCTCTGTGACCCATACGTTATTCCGTGGTATTTCTCCCTACAGCGGCCCTGGCCTTTGGGTCTCTGTGACCCATACGTTATTCCGTGGTATTTCCCCAATACAGCGGCCCTGGCCTTTGGGTCTCTGTGACCCATACGTTATTCCGTGGTATTTCCCCTATACAGCGGCCCTGGCCTTCTGTGACCCATAATGTCTCTGTGACCCATACGTTATTCCGTGGTATTTCCATGCTACAGCGGCCCTGGCCTTGGGGTCTCTGTGACCCATAGGTTATTCCGTGGTATTTCCCCACAGCGGCCCTGGCCTTTGGGTCTCTGTGACCCATACGTTATTCCGTGGTATTTCTCCAATACAGCGGCCCTGGCCTTTGGGTCTCTGTGACCCATACGTTATTCCGTGGTATTTCCATGCTACAGCGGCCCTGGCCTTCGGGTCTCTGTGACCCATACGTTATTCCGTGGTATTTCCCATGCTACAGCCCATACGTTATTCCGGCCCTGGCCTTCGGGTCTCTGTGACCCATACGTTATTCCGTGTTATTCCCCCTGCTACAGCGGCGGTGGCCTTTGGGTCTCTGTGACCCATACGTTATTCCGTGGTATTTCCATGCGACAGCGGCCCTGGCCTTCGGGTCTCTGTGACCCATACGTTATTCCGTGGTATTTCCCTGCTACCGCGGCCCTGGCCTTTGGGTCTCTGTGACCCATACGTTATTCCGTGGTATTTCCCTGCTACCGTGGCCCTGGCCTTTGGGTCTCTGTGACCCATACGTTATTCCGTGGTATTTCTCCAATACAGCGGCCCTGGCCTTCGGGTCTCTGTGACCCATACGTTATTCTGTGGTATTTCCATGCTACAGCGGCCCTGGCCTTTGGGTCTCTGTGACCCATACGTTATTCCGTGGTATTTCCCTGCTACAGCGGCCCTGGCCTTTGGGTCTCTGTGACCCATACGTTATTCCGTGGTATTTCTCCTACTACAGCGGCCCTGGCCTTTGGGTCTCTGTGACCCATACGTTATTCCGTGGTATTTCTCCTATACAGCATCCCTGGCCTTTGGGTCTCTGTGACCCATACGTTATTCCGTGGTATTTCCATGCTACAGCGGCCCTGGCCTTTGGGTCTCTGTGACCCATACGTTATTCCGTGGTATTTCTCCCATACAGCGGCCCTGGCCTTTGGGTCTCTGTGACCCATACGTTATTCCGTGGTATTTCCCTGCTACAGCGGCCCTGGCCTTTGGGTCTCTGTGACCCATACGTTATTCCGTGGTATTTCTCCTATACAGCGGCCCTGGCCTTTGGGTCTCTGTGACCCATACGTTATTCCGTGGTATTTCCCTGCTACCGCGGCCCTGGCCTTTGGGTCTCTGTGACCCATACGTTATTCCGTGGTATTTCCCTGCTACCGCGGCCCTGGCCTTTGGGTCTCTGTGACCCATACGTTATTCCGTGGTATTTCCCCAATACCATGCTACAGCCCCTGGCCTTTGGGTCTCTGTGACCCATACGTTATTCCGTGGTATTTCCATGCTGCTACAGCGGCCCTGGCCTTTGGGTCTCTGTGACCCATACGTTATTCCGTGGTATTTCCCCTGCTACAGCGGCCCTGGCCTTTGGGTCTCTGTGACCCATACGTTATTCCGTGGTATTTCCCTGCTACAGCGGCCCTGGCCTTTGGGTCTCTGTGACCCATAGGTTCTTCCCATACGTGGTATTTCCATGCTACAGCGGCCCTGGCCTTTGGGTCTCTGTGACCCATACGTTATTCCGTGGTATTTCCCTGCTACAGCGGCCCTGGCCTTTGGGTCTCTGTGACCCATACGTTATTCCGTGGTATTTCCCTGCTACAGCGGCCCTGGCCTTTGGGTCTCTGTGACCCATACGTTATTCCGTGGTATTTCCATGCTACAGCGGCCCTGGCCTTTGGGTCTCTGTGACCCATACGTTATTCCGTGGTATTTCCCTACAGCAATACAGCCCATCCCTGGCCTTTGGGGTCTCTGTGACCCATACGTTATTCCGTGGTATTTCCCTGCTACAGCGGCCCTGGCCTTTGGGTCTCTGTGACCCATACGTTATTCCGTGGTATTTCCATGCTACAGCGGCCCTGGCCTTTGGGTCTCTGTGACCCATACGTTATTCCGTGGTATTTCTCTACAGCTACAGCGGCCCTGGCCTTGGGTCTCTGTGACCCATACGTTATTCCGTGGTATTTCCATGCTACAGCGGCCCTGGCCTTGGTCTCTGTGACCCATCGTTATTCCGTGGTATTTCCCTGCTACAGCGGCCCTGGCCTTTGGTCTCTGTGACCCATACGTTATTCCGTGGTATTTCCATGCTACAGCGGCCCTGGCCTTCGGGTCTCTGTGACCCATACGTTATTCCGTGGTATTTCCATGCTACCGCGGCCCTGGCCTTTGGGTCTCTGTGACCCATACGTTATTCCGTGGTATTTCCCAATACAGCGGCCCTGGCCTTTGGGTCTCTGTGACCCATACGTTATTCCGTGGTATTTCCATGCTACAGCGGCCCTGGCCTTGGGTCTCTGTGACCCATACGTTATTCCGTGGTATTTCTCCAATACAGCCCCTGGCCTTTGGGTCTCTGTGACCCATATATTCCATGGTATTTCCCAATACAGCGGCCCTGGCCTTTGGGTCTCTGTGACCCATACGTTATTCCGTGGTATTTCCCTGCTACCGCGGCCCTGGCCTTTGGGTCTCTGTGACCCATACGTTATTCCGTGGTATTTCCCTATACAGCGGGCCCTGGCCTTGGGTCTCTGTGACCCATACGTTATTCCGTGGTATTTCCATGCTACAGCGGCCCTGGCCTTGGGTCTCTGTGACCCATACGTTATTCCGTGGTATTTCCCTGCTACAGCGGCCCTGGCCTTTGGGTCTCTGTGACCCATATCGTTATTCCGTGGTATTTCCCTGCAATACAGCGGCCCTGGCCTTGGGTCTCTGTGACCCATACGTTATTCCGTGGTATTTCTCCAATACAGCGGCCCTGGCCTTTGGGTCTCTGTGACCCATACGTTATTCCGTGGTATTTCTCCAATACAGCGGCCCTGGCCTTCAGGTCTCTGTGACCCATACGTTATTCCGTGGTATTTCCCTTCTACCGCGGCCCTGGCCTTTGGGTCTCTGTGACCCATACGTTATTCCGTGGTATTTCCCTGCAATACAGCGGCCCTGGCCTTTGGGTCTCTGTGACCCATACGTTATTCCGTGGTATTTCCCAATACAGCGGCCCTGGCCTTTGGGTCTCTGTGACCCATACGTTATTCCGTGGTATTTCCCTGCTACAGCGGCCCTGGCCTTGGGTCTCTGTGACCCATACGTTATTCCGTGGTATTTCCCTCTAATACAGCGGCCCTCTGGCCTTTTCCGTCTCTGTGACCCATACCTTGTTATTCCGTGGTATTTCCCCTTCTACAGCGGCCCTGGCCTTGGGTCTCTGTGACCCATACGTTATTCCATGGTATTTCCTTCTACAGCGGCCCTGGCCTTTGGGTCTCTGTGACCCATACGTTATTCCGTGGTATTTCCCTTACAGCGGCCCTGGCCTTTGGGTCTCTGTGACCCATACGTTATTCCGTGGTATTTCCCTAATACAGCGGCCCTGGCCTTTGGGTCTCTGTGACCCATACGTTATTCCGTGGTATTTCCCTCCTATACAGCGGCCCTGGCCTTTGGGTCTCTGTGACCCATACGTTATTCCGTGGTATTTCCCTGCTACCGCGGCCCTGGCCTTTGGGTCTCTGTGACCCATACGTTATTCCGTGGTATTTCTCCTACAACAGCATCCTTTGGTCTCTGTGACCCATCGGTCTTCTGTGACCCATACAGCGGGCCTGGCCTTTGGTCTCTGTGACCCATATTATTCATGGTATTTCCCCTTACTACGGCCCTGGCCTTTGGGTCTCTGTGACCCATACGTTATTCCGTGGTATTTCTCCAATACAGCGGCCCTGGCCTTTGGGTCTCTGTGACCCATATGTTATTCCGTGGTATTTCCCTGCTACCGTGGCCCTGGCCTTTGGGTCTCTGTGACCCATACGTTATTCCGTGGTATTTCCCCAATACAGCGGCCCCTGGCCTTTGGGTCTCTGTGACCCACCCATACGTTATTCCGTGGTATTTCTGCTATACAGCGGCCCTGGCCTTTGGGTCTCTGTGACCCATAGGTTATTCCGTGGTATTTCCCTGCTACAGCGGCCCTGGCCTTTGGGTCTCTGTGACCCATACGTTATTCCGTGGTATTTCCCTGCTACCCGGCCCTGGCCTTTGGGTCTCTGTGACCCATATTCGTTATTCCGTGGTATTTCCATGCCCATCGCGGCCCTGGCCTTTGGTCTCTGTGACCCATATGTTATTCCGTGGTATTTCCCAATACAGCGGCCCTGGCCTTTGGGTCTCTGTGACCCATACGTTATTCCGTGGTATTTCCATGCTACAGCGGCCCTGGCCTTTGGTCTCTGTGACCCATACGTTATTCCGTGGTATTTCCCTGCTACAGCGGCCCTGGCCTTTTGGTCTCTGTGACCCATAGGTTATTCCG
>NW_021166680.1:274721-377914 GCF_004354835.1 Perca flavescens
GGTATTTCTTCCATACAGCGGCCCTGGCCTTCGGGTCTCTGTGACCCATACGTTATTCCGTGGTATTTCTCCCATACAGCGGCCCTGGCCTTCATGTCTCTGTGACCCATACGTTATTCCGTGGTATTTCCCTTCTACCGCGGCCCTGGCCTTCGGGTCTCTGTGACCCATACGTTATTCCGTGGTATTTCTCCCATACAGCGGCCCTGGCCTTCGGGTCTCTGTGACCCATACGTTATTCCGTGGTATTTCTCCCATACAGGTATTTCTGTGACCCCGTGGTATTTCTCCCATACAGCGGCCCTGGCCTTCGGGTCTCTGTGACCCATACGTTATTCCGTGGTATTTCCCTGCCACCGCGGCGATGGCCTTTGGGTCTCTGTGACCCATACGTTATTCCGTGGTATTTCCCTTCTACCGCGGCCCTGGCCTTCGGGTCTCTGTGACCCATCTACGTTATTCCGTGGTATTTCCCCATACAGCGGCCCTGGCCTTTGGGTCTCTGTGACCCATACGTTATTCCGTGGTATTTCTCCCATACAGCGGCCCTGGCCATCGGGTCTCTGTGACCTCTACGTTATTCCGTGGTATTTCTCCCATACAGCGGCCCTGGCCTTCGGGTCTCTGTGACCCATACGTTATTCCGTGGTATTTCCCTGCCACCGCGGCCCTGGCCTTCGGGTCTCTGTGACCCATACGTTATTCCGTGGTATTTCTCCCCCATACAGCCCCTGGCCTTGGGTCTCTGTGACCCATACTTTATTCCGTGGTATTTCTCCCATACAGCCCTGCCCTGGCCTTGGTCTTCTGTGACCCTTAGGTTATTCTCTGGTATTCCCTTCTCATACAGCCCCTGGCCTTCGGGTCTCTGTGACCCATACTTTATTCCGTGGTATTTCCCCATACAGCGGCCCTGGCCTTGGGTCTCTGTGACCCATACGTGACCCTCGTTATTCCTTCTACAACGTGGCCTTTCCCTGCCACCACCACCACCGCGATGGCCTTTGGGTCTCTGTGACCCCCTCGTTATTCCGTGGTATTTCTCCCATACAGCCCTCCTGGCCTTGGTCTCTGTGACCCATACGGTATTCCGTGGTATTTCCCCCATACCGGCCCATGCCCCTGGCCTTCGGTATTTCCCTCCCATCCGTCTCTGTGACCCATACGTTATTCCGTGGTATTTCCCTTCTACCGCGGCCCTGGCCTTCGGGTCTCTGTGACCCATACGTTATTCCGTGGTATTTCCCTGCCACCGCGGCGATGGCCTTTGGGTCTCTGTGACCCATACGTTATTCCGTGGTATTTCTCCCATACAGCGGCCCTGGCCTTCGGGTCTCTGTGACCCATACGTTATTCCGTGGTATTTCCCTTCTACCGCGGCCCTGGCCTTCGGGTCTCTGTGACCCATACGTTATTCCGTGGTATTTCCCCTATACAGCGGCCCTGGCCTTTGGGTCTCTGTGACCCATACGTTATTCCGTGGTATTTCCCTTCTACCGCGGCCCTGGCCTTCGGTCTCTGTGACCCATACGTTATTCCGTGGTATTTCTCCCATACAGCGGCCCTGGCCTTCGGGTCTCTGTGACCTCTACGTTATTCCGTGGTATTTCTCCCATACAGCGGCCCTGGCCTTCGGGTCTCTGTGACCCATACGTTATTCCGTGGTATTTCCCTGCCACCGCGGCGATGGCCTTTGGGTCTCTGTGACCCATACGTTATTCCGTGGTATTTCCCTGCCACCGCGGCGATGGCCTTTGGGTCTCTGTGACCCATACGTTATTCCGTGGTATTTCTCCCATACAGCGGCCCTGGCCTTCGGGTCTCTGTGACCCATACGTTATTCCGTGGTATTTCCCTTCTACCGCGGCCCTGGCCTTCGGGTCTCTGTGACCCATACGTTATTCCGTGGTATTTCTCCAATACAGCGGCCCTGGCCTTCGGGTCTCTGTGACCCATACGTTATTCCGTGGTATTTCCCTGCCACCGCGGCGATGGCCTTTGGGTCTCTGTGACCCATACGTTATTCCGTGGTATTTCCCTGCCACCGCGGCGATGGCCTTTGGGTCTCTGTGACCCATACGTTATTCCGTGGTATTTCTCCCATACAGCGGCCCTGGCCTTCGGGTCTCTGTGACCCATACGTTATTCCGTGGTATTTCCCTGCTACCGCGGCCCTGGCCTTTGGGTCTCTGTGACCCATACGTTATTCTGTGGTATTTCCCTGCCACCGCGGCGATGGCCTTTGGGTCTCTGTGACCCATACGTTATTCCGTGGTATTCAGAGCACTCCGGCCTGGCTCGTAGTAGTAACACAGAAATGGTAAGGGAAAGGGGGAAAGAAACAAACCTCATCCTCGTCCTACTAAACACTTTTATTATACACACACACACACACACACATTTACACTGTTCACATTTGTCTATTTGTTTTTGTCATCTTTGCTTCGTCTTGTTCTTTTGGACCTTTGTACTCTTTGTACTCGGTTCAGCAGCCGGTTGCGACGCCGGCATGGCCCGTTGTGTGACTCTAAATGTGGAGCAGCATCGTTTTCTCAAACACTCAGAACAAGAGGCACGCTCAGCACGCTCAGCACGCGCAGTACACGCGGCATGTGCGGCACGCATAGCTCGCGTAACACGCATAGCACGCGAGGCACGCGCAGAACGCAATGTCCCCCAAGTGGAAGAGATGGAAGACAAAAACACACAAGTGGAAGAGATGGAAGACAAAAACACACAAGTGGAAGAAGAAGAAGAAGAAGAAGAAGAAGAAGAAGAAGAACACCCAGAGTCATACGGGCCTTGCCGGCGAAGGACTCGAGGAGTTCATTCTCGGGCTTCCGAGCGAGTGCGTCTCCATCGCCTGCGATGTCAACTTCGGCCACTTGGCTCTCAGCCTGGTCCCCTGGTCCGTGTCCAACTGAGACCATAACGCTGTCAGTGTCTCCGTAGACTACAGGGCAACGGTGCTTGTAAAAGGTAGACACACAGCTGTTTACCACGGAAATCTGTTGCCTACCGTGGCCGGATATGAGCGGCCCACAGGGATGCGGAGCCGTTCCGTAAAAGGAGTTGGCCAGGACTTTACACTCTCCCTCAAGCGTCTTGCAGTAGACTCGCTCGGCCTCGCTGATCTCGGGGTCCTTGAGCTTCCTCTTGAACTCGGCTCGCTGGTTGAGATAGTACTCGACCGAGGAAGAGAATATGGCCGGCGCTCGGACCAAGCAACCTTGGACCTAAACGTAAAGGCGAGGAGATGAGCTGGGCCGCTACGTGGCACAAACTGACGCTCGAGGAGTTGCTATGTCTCACCTCGTCCAGGTCCCAAACAGAACTCGCCAAGGAGTACGAGAAGAAGCCCAACCGGGTGCAGCTGATGATTGGCAGCCTAAGGTCTAGCGAGCCAGATGTCAATCATACACCACCCAGGGCCAGTGCTCAAGACGATCTCAATTTGTACATCATGCTAAGGTGGTGCCCTTGGTTTTCGCGGACGTTCGGTGTGCTCTACGAGGCAAATCTTAACATGCTCACACTGAGGTTGCTCAGGCTCAACAGCGAGGAAGCTCCCATCCTCCTGGAACTGGTGACAGCAGCGATGCTCGTCCTCACGCAGCCCAACGTACCACACTCTCCAATCTGTCGAGAGCCACGCGGAGCAGAGAGGTTCCTGTTTTGCAGCTGACCATGAATTTGCAGTACTAGCGCATCGTGCGAGAAAATTCAGCAAACTTCAACTGCTGCATTGAGCATCAGCTATGTCATCCACAAGACTATACCAACCGATCCGCACGTACACCCATACTCTGACCGAACGTCGGACCAGGACTGTGGACGTGCCTTACGGGTGCTACAAATACGAGTCGGGGAAGAATGACCTTCCTGCTGGCCTGTTCCACTTTGTCAAAGATGCGGATGTATACGTGCCAACTCTACACGGGCTGAGCGCGGACATGATCGGGAACCTGAAAGAGGTTGCGGTCTGCGACAGGAGCAGCACTATTGCCCATAGACCTTTCCTGAACGAAGTGGAGCTGATCAACACGGGACGTGACTCTTTGATGCAGGGAGATTGTTTCACAATGCAGCTCCCCAACCAACGCGATGTAAATGCTCAACTCGAGGTGATTGGCAACAAAGGTTACAACGTGTCTGTGAACAATGGCATCTGGGGAGGACTACTGGTTACTAGAAAAGTGAATTGTGATTACAATCACATCCCCCTCGGCCGTGTCGTGAATTCGAACCCCCGCCGCCTAACCGAGCAGATATTCGGCAAGTACTCTGACCACGCGGCGTGTGTACTAATGAGTCTGATATTCACTCAAATCCAGCGTCTGGATCTGGTAGAGGAACTGACCGTCGCGGCGTACATGGACCCTCTGTAGACCAGAGAACAAACCCATGCATCGGGACTGTCGCGGATGTTCAAAATGGTCAACTACCTAATGAGAAAACAGGCAGCTTTTGCCACTGTGGTCGCAAATATACGAGCCCACAAGAATCTGCTACCAGATCACACAGATCGGCTCACCCTCATGTTTGAGGAGTGCGGCACGAACACCCTGCTCGAACACCCAGAGACTCTGGTCAGTGTGACAAGTTGCTATCTGGGTCACGATGTCACATGGAACATTCTGCTTGGCATACTGCATATGCACATGCCTGACTTCAGCATCACCGATCTCTATGCGCACGGTCTGGAGGAGCTTGTGTAACAACGGCATGATAAAAAAGGTCATCCTGGATGCCCTTTCGAGCCTAAGGGAAGGCGATCTGGAACGGGTGAAACTGTTGCTGTCGTGGGAGATTGTAAAGGATTACAGTCACATCACCCTCACACGTATCGAGAACTCGAGTCCCCGGCGCCTAACCGACCAAATAGTCTCCCGGTACTCTGACCACGCGGCGTATGTGATGGCGCTGATATTCACTCAAATCCAGCATCGGGATCTGGTCGAGGAACTGACCGCCACGGCTCGAGTACGGTGCAACCGAAGCAATCCCAGATGAGGCGCTGCGAGGAAACACTCCACCTTAGATCGAGGATAGAGTCTTAGAGTCTGTGGTTGAGCCATGAAAGAAAAATTTAAAACTGTGTCCCCATGTGTCTACTGTTATTTGTTTGTAAACTTTTGAATAATAAACACCTGTGAATGAATATTGTTGAGTGTTCGTTGTATGTATGTATGGTATACCTGAGAACAACCATATGTCTTTGTGTGATTGAACTGTTAAATGTCAGCTGAGATACGAGCGAGTACAACGGGGAACATATTAGTCTTAACATTTTAGTGCTGCAAGTCTTCATCATCTCAGGTCGCAAAGAAGACACTTACTATCACAGTATGTTACATTTGTTATCTCGAAACAGGTACACATTCCCAGTCTGTAAGATATATATACTGTATATATATATATATATATATATATATATATACATTGGCCAAACACCCACCTGTCAGACGTATGTTAATTTCACCATGAGGTCTCAACACGGTCAGATTGCCAAAGCAGATGCGGTTAGGCCACTTGTTCTTTTGACACAATTCCTAGGATACAAAGCATGCAGCGTGTCAAGTATACCCATTGAGTTTGTATAAATAAAACGTATGTACAAGACGAAGACTTACCTTTAATTCGGCAAAGAACGTCTCTGACCTTGGCTTGGTTCCACTCGGTGTCTGAGGGTCACTTGTGGGCATGCCATGGTTAAGGGTTTCCGCAACCCGGTTGTTCACATAGGTGGACCGTGGCAGAGAATCCATTGGGGCGGGGAGTTCACCCTTGAGGATTCCTGCAACCTGGTTTTCCAGATAGGTGGACCACGGCAGAGCAAAATTTGTTGAGCCCAGTGGGAGAGAGGTAATTTGTGGCATATCATGGTTGAGGGTTTCCACAACCTGGGGTTCCAGATCGGTGGGGACACCAGGGGGAAGAGAATCAGTTGTGGGCATATCACTGCTTTTAAGTGCACGGATATGCTGTACCATGTCACGTAGATGCTGGTCACCCGGACCCGTCGGCGGAAAGTGCCTCAGTTGACATGGGATACAAAGCATGCTGCGTGTCAAGTATACCCGTTGGGTTTATGTAAAATGAACGGTATGAACAAGACAACCACGTACCTGCAATGTGCCAAAGCGGGCCATCCATTCTTGTGCAGCCTGAACTTTGGCTTGTTTCTTTGTCTTGCCAGTGCCCGTAGCTTCGGCCTGCTTTTCAGGACTATCGTTACAGAGGAGCTTAACTTTGACGTTGAACGTGGGCTCCTGCTGTGTCCACATTGGACTCAGGTCGTGGTATTCCACGGTGCACTTCTGGAAATCAGCATTTGCCTTCAACACGCTGCACCAGTTCACAACCATGGCTACGTGCGGGAGCACCGGTTGTAGTCGGTCGTTTTCGAGACACTCACAGTGGAACACACACATATATGCACAAGATCTAGAGAAACAAGACAAGTCTTGACACTTTACTGATTAGGGTGAGCCGTCCAGCTCCTTATAACTCCGCTGTGACAGCTGCACATATGCTCGGACGAAAGAATCCTGCATAGGAGCCGGTATGTACGGATGGCCAGTCATAGTCGGACGATGAGCACTACTCGTACCGATGGCCAGTCGTGGTAGGATGACGAGTCCCGTAACCATTCGCTGTAAGGAGTATGTGTGCACAAATGTTATAGCAAAACTGTTATGTTACTGGTGTGTATCTCAATAAATGGAAACAGTTGTGTATCTCAAGAGTATTTTATTCACACATCATCACGCAACACAAGATCATTTGTTGTTACGGTTACCACATTGTGCGTTGAACCCGGGCCTTGACACGTACCATCAGCTATATGAACAAACTTAATGCTTGGTAAGTTATATTGTCCTTTGAATGGCACCTTTCCAAAGTTGTACATTTATAACGCCTCTCCTTTTGGTTTGACAACTAGCAAATAATATCTTCTCACGTCTTTTCGTTTGTGTACAATGATAGTATAGACTGCCCCTGTTCGGTCATCATCGCCGTACACCTCATGATCCCCACTCGGTGTCCAACAAATGAACAAGGTGCATTTTAGTCTGTTCAAGAACTGTTCCATTTCTTGGCAATGGCATTTGTTTTGTGTGATTTCAGCGCAAGCCTCGATCTCGTCCTCTGCTTGTAACACCTTCAATAGAGTGACCAGAGGCTCCAGATGTCCTAACTCAAGTATCTTGAGATCCCCGCGTGCACCGAGTGATTTTGCGGTATAATTGGGAGTCGGTGTCCTGACATGTGTGGCATTAGCACGGAGTTCTATGTCAAAGCTGTCCACGTTATTGTGGTCCGTGTGACTTTTGATGTCAAGGGACCACATGTCCTGTTCACACTTTCCCTCTGTACTCTGTAGCTTAGTTTGGTCAGGTCCAACGTCCTCTGGACTCGCATATTCCCTCTTTATTGTCAATCCCTGGGACCCAAAACTCTGTCTTCGTTTCTGTGCCACTTTCTTTGGCCTAGGCTCCGTGTTGTCAAGAGATATGCCAGTTATCACAACCTCGTAAGTTGTAAACATATCACCTGTGTGTGCCACAAAGTCCATCTTATCAGGATCATTGGTAGCTTGGATATCTTGGGTATCGAGCTTAACACATGTTCGTTTAAGCACTTCCCCAATCCTGTCAACCGACGCATCCCTCTCAGCCAAGATTGTAGGTAACAAGGATTCCCACCTGTCAACCGTTTGAACACCCAAGAAGTCACACAGGGAAGACAGTACACGCTTACACGTGCCCAATCTGTGTATCTCATCGGGAAGTTTGTCAGTTTCCTCTTTATAGAATACCAACTCCACCTGGCCAGCTTTTGCATTTTCCTCACCCTTGGTTATTCGGCACTGAAGCTGGTCAATGATACCACAAAAGTCAGATAGCTGCACCTCTTGTTCACCCTGTTGACGTTGAGCAACTGTTTGCAATTCATTGTAGCTCTGCACTGCCTCTAGCCTAGCATGCTCTAGTGCTGCTATATCCATTGTCAGTTTCCCATTACGCTCTGTAAGACTAGCGATCTGTTGGTTGAGACCTTCTGTCTCCTTCACGTGGTCCTCTTTCACACGAGACAATGTTATGTCTCTTTCCCTAAGCTGACTGCGTGCTTCGTGGAGTGTCCAGTTCAATTGGTCTTTCTCACGCTCGTGAGCTAATACAATCTCGTCCGTGTTGAGTTTCAGTTCGTAACACTTTTCCTGAGAATGAGCGTGCGCCTCAGTCAAGCGGTCAACGTGTGCCTGGGCTTTTTGTAACTCGGTCATAACTGCTTCAAGGTGCATTACTGTCCCACTCGCGGTCTGACTTTCAATCGACCGATTAAGTTTGAGCTCAGTCAAGAGTTTCCTGCCCTTCTCAAGCTCACGGTGCAACCGAGATATTTCTTCCCTGGAGGACGTCAACTCGCTCTGATGCGCTGTGCAGTCGTTTGTCGACTCCACAAGCAGTTTGTTACCGTTCTCGACCATGAAAATGAGAGCACTGATTAACTCGAGTACACGTCTCCAATGCACATCAAGAGACTCCCGTATCGCAAGTGCCGATAACAAGTCTGTGTTGTGGTGTGACAACAATCCACCGAGTGCGGTCTGTAGTTCCACTGAACCAGGTCCGGCCTCACTATTCACTAGACGCGCTATGTCACGGAAAGAGTCAAGTTCCGAGGGTGCCGTTAAAATAGACTCTAGCCGCAGCAACACTTGCTCAGCGTCTTGGAGCTCCCGTGCACTTTCTATAAATTTACACCTGCCGAATATGTCCCGTATGCCCTTCCCCAACCTCCTGAGGACAAGTTCGTAACATCCACACAATTCCATAGCCAGGTCAAACCCTATTACGTCCCGAGCTCTCGTGCCCTCAAACGACTCAAACCACTTAGCCAGTTCTCCGAAATTGTCCTCAAGCGCCTCGACCACCACCAAGGTGTCATCCAGAGAGTCCGGGTCCTTGGTGGCCCGTGCCGCGGACACCGACTCAGCCGTGCTACACGCCGAGGAGTCCACCTTGGTAGCCAAAGGGAAACGTCTTGATATGATATTTACGAGTGTGGCACGAGAATTGCTTCCAGTATCAGATAGAAGTAGAGGCTCTACTTCGCTCATCTCCCCTGAGGCCTGAGCCCGAGAGGAACAGCTCCCAGAATCTGTGTTTGCAGACCGTTGGGTTGTGCGTGGTGTACCCAAGTCTGAACCGACACTCTTTCTGCCACGACCACAAGCCGTGCTCGTGATCGGCCTGAGTCCCGCTGATCTTTTGCTTCTTGATCGAGCGCTCTTTTGCTCGCGTACGTGATAAGGCTTGGTCCCTCGTGCACCTTTGTCGTTTGTCTTCTTCCCCGTGGTCTTCACCCCAGTAGCATCGTGATCCGTGCTCCCACCACGAGGCGATCCGGTTCGTTCTCGCACTGTTGCGCTCTTGGACATTGTGTTCTTCTGTGTCTTCTTCTTCTCCTCCTTCTCCTTCTCCTCCTCCTCCTCCTTGGCCTCGTCCACTCGGTGTTCCCTTGTTGAGTTCGACGGTCTCCTCAAGACTGGTGCTGTAGTCTCTGCGGTGGTTGAGACAGTATTTGTGTGGTTGAACGCGGTCTCCCTTTGGGTCGCTCTTGGCTCCATTGCCGATATCTCGGGAGACCGTAGCGCAAAGTGTGGTGCAGATGCTGCCCAGAAGCAATTTGTCTATCTGCAACACAGCTGACACCCTCTTGGGTTCGGGCTCACACACCACGGGTGATACCCGATACGCATACCCGCAGCGTTGACACAACTCATCCCTCTTCGGATCACTTGTTGAGTGTAGATGCGCGTCTATTCTCAACAAGGCAGAGAGCTCGTCTAGCTCGCGGGACCAACGGTCCAGTGCTCCGCAACACAGAGCAGTGAGTATAACTGCCCAGTATGGAGCCTTGATAATCTCTTTGGTGCACCTCCCTGGTGAGCTCCCGGTCAACTCCAAACCCATGTACGTTAACCTCACGCCCAACCACTGAACTGTGCCCGAGACCGGCGATGTGTCCATTTCTTGGTTAACAGTTGCACGTGAGAGACTTAGGTCAGAGTCCAGTTTCCACAATACACGCGTCCCCCAGAGAGCGTCTCGCGGATCAGATATCGTGCAGATCTCCCGGTCCTCGCTGCACTGCGACCTCTCCAGGGTTAGCCTGCTCTACTCGTGTAACACCTTGAACGCAAGCGGTGCCCCGAGTATGGCTAGAGTCTCGCTTACTAGTTTGGTGGCCAAAGCTTCCCTCTCATCCGGCTCGTAGGAGGGAGACACCAAGCCGCTGTGCACGCAACGGGTCACTCTGGTGTATATATTTGAGACAATAGCCTAGGGTTGGTACCCGGAAACCGTGTCGCCGGTGTAAAGTTTGTTCCTATCAGCAGTTGTATTCATCTTCACCCAGGCCAAGGGCCCTCTGGCTACATAACTGATATGTTTCACCTGGTGACCCCTGTTGTCTGTGTACATGTCGGAAAAGTGTTTGGCTGTAATTAGACCGTAGCTCTCTCCGGAGTGCATGTATACGGCCCGTAAAACAAGATAATGCGTACCGGGACTCATGTCAGACTCCACAGGTATGCGAAAGACCCCGTCTAACCCGGGCTCCGTGAGGGTTACAGACATCGGTATCCGTTTCTCTATGTCAAACATTTGCACCCAAGTGTACGCTAGACGAGTTAGAGCACCCACGTCTTCAAACCGCACAGCCATGTGACGAGTAGAGCTCCAGTCGCCTTTCTGACAATGTTCCATGTTGAGCTCC
This sequence comes from Perca flavescens, assembly GCF_004354835.1. NCBI lineage: Eukaryota > Metazoa > Chordata > Actinopteri > Perciformes > Percidae > Perca > Perca flavescens. The sequence goes on from NW_021166680.1 coordinate 285,510, forward strand.
GCTGTACTAGAAGGAACTCTGTGCAGGGAAATTTGCACGCTCCTCAGTGAAACAAAAAAGAAACACAGAGACAGACTTGCATTATGAAAAACATTTAGTTTTTATTTCCACTGACTTACAAGACAGAAAGGGAATAACAATGAGGCAACTCTGTCTATAGTACATACAAATCACAAACTGTACACAAAGAAATCAACAACACTCTAGGCTTCAAGCACAGACTCCTCTTCCGATACATCCTGAAACGCTGGCTTATCTCCGTGTTGCATCGCGTCACCACCAACCGGAGTGGACACGGTGAACCGATCGTCCTGGTCCGAACACCACTCGTCTTTCTCGCAGTCCTCGTCAGAATAATATCCGATACCATACTCCCTGAATTCTTGGCAGCAGCTGCGAGTGGTATTGCAATTGAAAGGCTCCAGATAATCGCTCATAGACTGGGGAGCATTCTCAACCACTATCTCCGCAGCCTCGATCACAGCGTTGCAGTGTGCAGTGGGATCACCTTGCTCCACAAGTAGTCGCGGTGTTATCGAGTCCAGGGTCTCAACTCTGCCTTTGTTCTCGGATTCCACAATTATGCTCTCAGAGTCCGTGACGCTCTCTGTGGCCTCAATCACGGTGTTGCAGCTCACGGCGGGGTCACATTGCTCCACGAGTGGTGACTGTGTCGTTGAGGCCAAGGTCTCAACTCTGCCTTTGCTCTTGCGTTCCGTTCCGAAAAGCTGTCCACACACTCTCATAATGTCGGCGATAGCCTCAGTTCTTTGGCCGAACCTGTTCATGAGGGCCAAGTAGACGACGTAGTTCTTCTTACCACTGGCGGAGCATACATGTCGAGCTCTCTGCAATGCAGCGTCAAAGTGTCTAGCTCCGTAATGTGTACATAAGATATCTTTTAACCTGGACGGGGGCAAAAAGTTTATGGCTCTATTCAGCGCCAAGAACTCCTGGTACTGACCGTCTGTGAGAGGTTTGGACATCGTTTGTTTTCTGGTGATACAGAGAGTGGTGTCTACGTGGACCTTATCAGAGACCGTTGGATGTGCACACTACACAGCGCCGGTAGAGCGTTTCCATATCAACTAGTACTTCGGAAAATATGGGCTGCTTGCATGTCATACAAGAGGTGTACATCTGTTTCATTTCAGTAAATGTGCACGTGTTGACAGCACTTGTGCTTAGGGGTACGTTTATCACGGCACAGCATGAAGACCCGAATTTCATCTGCTCAAAGTCAAATTCCACGTCAATGTTCCTCGGGTTGCCCTTCACCTCCGACGAGTGGAAGGTCTGATTCTTTAGACATCTCGAGCACCTCAGGTCTCCCTGTTGCGAGGAGGAGGCTGCTCGCTGGGTTGCCCAGGCACGAGGAGTATCTGCCTGTGGTTGTGGTCCACCCAGTTAATGTGACAGCTGAGCACGGCATATAGCAGCATCTGACACTCGAGCTTCAGTTCGCTCAGCTTCTGAAAACGTTCACTGTGGACAATATCTATGGCTTCACGCAGTTCGGGTAGATACGCCGCGGCCAACTCCAGCGGTTGACCCGTTGTGTACGCCACAGCCAGCTTGTAGTAACAACTCAGACCCCACTTGGAATGGAGCGTTAGCATGGGGTGTCCTACGTTTTTCACAACCTGAAAGGCTTTTATGAGCTTTGCGTAGTACGGCTTCTTCGGTGCCGAAAAACTGTACTTTGACCACTTAATGGAATCCTTGCCGTGTCTCGCCCGGTCTAAAGAGTAAGGCTTCTTCCTGTCTCGGCGGACCCAGGCTTTCCCCTCGGTGACAACACGCTGAAATTTCATGAGCACAGTGCCAACGGTTGGTTCCCCAGTGAATGGACCGTGTCCTCTCATGTGCTGTCTCGCTCCACCAGGACAGTCTCCCTCAGGTACGCAGTCTCGAGCGGGTATGCAGCCTCGAGCGGGTATGCAGCCTCGATCGGACTCGCAGCCTCGTTCGGACATGCAGCCGTGGTCAAACGTTTTAGCACTCGGTCGGATGTTCTCGATAAGGAGGAGTCTGAGTGCATCCGATCTAATCCCACACACTTTCACGTCCGACTCCTTTGCATATAAAGCCAGATCCTCCTTTTGGTACCTATAAAAGTCAGCCAGGAGAGCCAGTCTGAGCACAACTTTGCATCCTTGCATCAGAGACAACCTCTCTTTACTTGGCAGCACAACGCTCGAGCCTTTCAAGTCGATCAGGGCCAAGGACAGGTCATCCCCAAACAGAACTTGTAAGCGTCACCACAGTCTGAAATCTTTGTCTTAGACGTCAACATCTTTTTTGTCTGCATTCGGGGCACGGACCTGTTATCTCTCTGTTTAGAATGACAAACTACGGTAAGACACTTGAGGTAGGCCTGGATCAGAGTGGCTTTTGCATAGCTACGGGACCACAGGACTCGGGAATCGTCTACACCTGCCCCGCGAACCCGTTCTCTCCGGTCCTGCTCAAGTCTCCCATGGTGCTGCATCTCCATTGTCCAGACCTCTTCCCCAACGAGGTGCTGAAAGTGCACGCGGAACACCTGAGGCACTTCTTGGCTTTGCAGAGCGTGCCTCGCATAAACCAAGAGGTCGAGCAGACGCTTTTCCTGGGCCTGTGCAAACTGTTCACTAGGGACAAGGTCCTCTCACTGTACAAGGAGACCCTGAACGACGAGGCTCTGCATCAACATGACCTCGACACCTCCGACGATCAGGGTGGGAGTGACTCCTACACACGTGTTTTTGTCAGCTTCCACAAAGCCAAAGCAGGTCCGATCGTGTCTCTGCTGCAAAAGCTACTTGGGCTGTTTGACGTGGCCGACCTGGCCAACAACGATGTGATGTACAAACACGGAGAGGAGCCAGCACACATGCTGTTTCTGTACCTGATTCAGCTGCTGGCAATATTTGTGAGCAGCTGCATTGACGAGAAGGACCTTGCCACCATCATGAGTGTTGCCTCAGCCCCCTTCCTCGAGGCTAATTTCTGCGACCCCTTGTGTGCCGCAAATCTGCTGAAGCCCATGTTCATTCCCTTCTTCAATTGGCAAGGGGGTAGTAACCCCCGAAGGGGTGAGACCGGAGCGGCCGAGTGTCAGGACCCTGACGCGTTCTTGATCCACTATAGGCTGTTCACGGGATACAAACTGGACAAAGACGGGTCTGATGTGTCCTATGGGATGACTCTCGGCTGGACAGACACTTGCATACTGGAACGTATCCAGGCGTGTAGGATTGTGGAGGGAAAGCATAAAAAGCTGTGGTTTGTTGCTCCCCAGATGGGTGACAGAATGGTCATGGTAAAGGAGGCTGGTCTGAGAATGATGGGGGGTCAGACAGACCACAAGGCCCTCAAGATCTGCTCCTACCTGATGTCCGACAACGTAATGGCTTACATGCAGTGCGCAGTATTCGGAACAATCGGCAACATGCTGCCCTGTGCTGCAAACAGCGACATCACCGAGCCGTAATGACTGTCATTGAGAGGTCGATGGCCAGGTTTTCAGACGCAGTTCGTCACCAGAGCGCAAACCTCAAGACAAAGCTGAGTAAAATACCAGACAGCTGCCTGTACACTACTGGGGTAGGCTTCTCTGGACAGGACAAAGGCAAAGTTCTATACTTTGGTAAAGTTTTCACCGGCCCTGATGACAAGAGGCCTTCTCCGCCTCTGGGAGCCCCATCCATCAAAGGGACCTTCGCTTCAGTGACCCTGGGGATTGCCGACAACACTATGATGAACAACATGCTGGCCATCGCGCTTCAAGACCCAAAGCGCGCACACAATGGTAGTTTACAGAGTATGCTGTCTAGGGGGCACAAGTCCATTGGTGTTAAAAAGAAGTCCACTGATGGCTTCCTTTACGCCCGCTTCCACCACAGGTTTAACACGGGCGAATTCACAGAGGTGGCCAATGTTAAAGGCATGAGGGACCCCACCTTCAACGCCTCGGTTCACAAAGGATCCCTGTCCGATGCGACTGACTATCGGCTAATTGTGTCCCACGGAGCCTTGCCCATGTGCACCCTGACCCTGGCCATGACTATACGACAAACGGTGATGATGGTCATGGGGCTTTTCTGTGCCGAGTTAGCCTGCCTTGTCTACAGTCCAAAGGGGCACGACGCAGCCCTGTGCAAACATCTCATCTCGCTTTTCATGGCTCCGAAGTTTAGACATGGAAAGGACAAAGAGAGTGGCGGCAACGCATTCGATGCGTCTTATGGCAACTCTATAAAACTCACGGGGAAAGCCTTCAGTAAGCCAGATATAATGGGTATCAACTACACCCAGCTGGATACCATGGAGTGGCTGCAAGCGGATGACTCTAATCTCCCTGCGTACCTACGGAGGTCACTGGAAATGATTGGGGACACGAAAAATGAAGTCGCCAAGATCATGAAGGAGAGCTCGCTTTCCTACAACAGGGTGTTGTTCTGGGGCGAAATGGGTGTGTTGAAATTTGCCACTGCGTTTGCCAATCAGGAATTCATGATCCATGCGCCTATGATGCAAAAAGTGACCATGAGAACCTTTAACACACTTAACAAGAACTACGGCTGTGTCAAGCTTTGTAGGCAGGGTTGGCACTACCATGTGAGGGTGTTCAGCAACGAGTGCATCGACACAAAGCTCTTTAGCTCCCAGCGTGGTACAGACTTGGCCTGTCTCACCGGTGAGAAGACGAGCTCGATTGATGACTTGGTCGGAAAGATCAAGAGCTCGGTATCCTGCGTGTTACCCAGGATAGACGTGAATCGCATCAAGGTGATGAACCCCGGGCTGAATGAAACAGAGTTTGAATCACTGGTGTCTGCTGTTAAGAGAAACAACATCGAGGTGACTGGAGAAGAGGACGTTAGAGGGGACAGACGTCAGAGGGGACAGACGTCAGAGGGGAACCACCATGCTTTGTCTGACCCTCAGCTCCACGGAGCTGGTGAGGACCCCACGCTAGCCCGGAGAAGAAAAGGGCCAAACTCAATTGTGGGCTGACGATGTGTAACTCAGATGTGGACTTTGGGTTTGATGACTGACTGAGCCTGAGCGTGCAACCAATTTATCATTTGCTGTAACTACCCCTTTTCTGTGTGTATGTTTGTATGAAATAAGGAGATGATCAGACACAATGGTCAGTTGTACATGGTGTTTATTTCACATTGCAAGGCGCGGAAAATGAGCGCCTGTGCGCTAGAAATATATGAAATGTAGAATATTTAGGTGTAACAGTTCAACTATAACAATCATATGCCTATAAGCACATCCTAGCGTGTGCAAGTCATGGAGTTTCCGAACTTGGACTTTGGTATGTTTTCGATGGATAAGGATGACATGAAGCAAGCCCTAATTGTCCAATTTCATCTACACACCAAACATGCTGCAAATGACAAGGGGATCGACAATAGAGATTACCAGACCCATCGACTGGCGGCCGTGAGCTTGTTCGAGTTGGTCCTCGGTGAGGATCATAACTCTTTCCTTATACCAGCTGTGAATATCATGGACAGATACGTGACCACTTGCGCTCACCTCGGCGATGATACACGTCAGCTATTGAATAATATCGGTAACATCCGAGCAGCCTGTCTCTCGCTCTCAATCAAGATGTACACTGTGAACATGACAATTGATGCAAAGGATTTGAACCGACACGACCGCGGTGTAAACAAGGCCTTGGTAGTAGACCCATCCGCCAACGCGGGCAAACCCAAGCTCACATACATCATGTCAGATGCAAGTGGGATACAAGAGGCTGAGAGGCAGATAATTGTAAAGTTGAAAGGGGCCGTATTTCCAACGAACGCTCAGAATATGATCAGCTTACTGTGTACGTATCTGATCCTGGACTACGGAAAGCCTTCGACTTTGTTGACAACCGAGTACATCCTGAAGGACCGGGCCGCGTTTGTGGCTAGCAAGCTTTTGTCGAAGACTACGTTGGACGTTGCGTTCCTACGCTTAAAGAGGTGGCTGTGCATAGCTGTGTGCTGTATGCTCGGGGTGATTGTAGAGTGCGTGACAGAACCCAAAGAGGGGCTCCGTGTGGAAGATAGTTTGATCGCACTCTTGGAAGAGCTGATGCCTGGCAAGTTCACACAAACGGAGCTAGGTGACCTCAAGATGTTATTAAGCCAGGGATGTGTGGTGTGCACCGGTTCGTTTGTCAGCCGTGCGGTGCGAGACTCTCTACGTAGGATATCGTCTATGTCATGCTCAGATTGTGGGAAAGGCAATAAGGAGGACACTGATCACAATAATGCCACCACGGACAGCGAAGGGTCACAGAAGTGACACAAAGTGACTCGGTGTTTGGTTTAGCTACATGTGACTGTACCTGTGAATCATGCTGTATGTAACACTGTGTAAATAAAAACAAACTGTGATAGTCGAGCAAGTTGCAACGTCCTTTTGGATCCCGGTTGTTTCTCACAGCTGTGGAAAGACTGTCAACCATAGTCGGATAGTCACCAGTGGAAGGACTGTCGGTAATGCGGGCGAACCCAGGCTCAGGTACATCCTGTCAGATGCAAGTGGGATACGAGAGGCTGAGAGGCAGACCATTGTAAAGTTGAAAGGGGCCATGTTTCCAACGAACGCTCAAAATATGATAAGCCATAGTCGGATAGTCACCCGTGGAAGGACTGTCAGCCATAGTCGGATAGTCACCCGTGGAAGGACTGTCAGCCATAGTCACCCGTGGAAGGACTGTCAGCCATAGTCGGATAGTCACCCGTGGAAGGACTGTCAGCCACAGTCGGACAGGAATGCTTCTTGCTTATATTAACTGGGTTGACCTAAGGGCTATTGCACAGTAACCACCGGTAACATTCATCTGTTAAGAGGTTTTGTCTATCAGACTGAGCAGTACATTTATCTATCTAAACGCAAGGGTTTGAACTATAACCATGTATATGCCAGGCAATAGTAGAGAAATATACAACGCAGAAGTGAAGATAATTCAGGGGATTCCTATGATTGTGTTTGTGTCTCAATCTGAATTGGACAGTGATTTGGAAACGGACGGTGATGTGAGCACAGCCGTGGAATGGTCGAGATACACCACTCCAAGAGGTTGGTCTGGTGCGGCTTTGAAAACTGGACCCAAACCAGTGAACGGGCTTAACGGTGTGATGCGCATACCTGGTACGGAGATGTACCAGTGTAATGACTGTGACCACATATACGGCTTGCATACGGACAATGCCAAGCCAGATCGTGCGCACTTCCAGTACGGCGGAAGCCAATGTCTGTCTTTTAATGCCATAAATGGGGGTCAGGAAAAGGAGCTTCTCATCATACAGGGGAAACTCCGGTTCATGATGGGATATGTGGCATTCCCCCAGTTCGTGTTCTACTCAGAAGACGGCTGCATGACAATCGATGGGACCAGACACTGCGTTGTCTGCGCACATGAACCCGGAGAAGGACACCCTGACTCTAACTGTGGTAACATGAAGACAAGCAGGAAGACAAGCGGCAGTGCACAGCTTGTAGACCGCGTTGGTCTCCAGGCAGACCTGTCCGAAGGACAACTTGTTCAGCGCTTTGAGCCTGTTCTCGTTTATCTGTTTCATGTAAGTCCTCAAATCGGGACACGCCTTGACTTTCGGGATCTCAGTCTACGGAGGTATCCATATGTCAAACACAAAGTGACACGCCAACTTCATAGCCTCGGCAAACACTAAATGGTTGATACACGACGAAACCCTGCGACTGACCGACCGCGTGCACACAATATGACTCGAGCGTAGGGCAGCCAAGCAGGCTTCTCTGGCCACGTCGAACCTCTCTCCAAACTGTACAATGTCGGACATGGCGATCATCGTGGCGGACTGGATCAGATTCTGCCTGTAGAGGCACACTGTAGCTATTTGCTCCATTTTGCATCTCTCCACTGTGTCCTGTATTTGCTTGGTGCTACGCGTCTACGGGTCACTTGCGCTGGAAACTCGATTCCATGATCAGGCTCCGATCGCCCAGGCCTCGCTCACAAACCCCATTGTGTTGGTGTTCCACACGGCCGCAGTTGTGTGTAACCTCGTACTTTACCGTGGTCACCCTACCGCTGCTCATATCTCTGGTCACCACATCACTCTCCAACACACTGGTGTCCAGGAGGTTTTTGAATGTATTGGGGATCACGTTGGACTCCCTGTCTGCGGCCTTGATGGTCTTCTCGTGGGTTATGTGCACGTCATCTATGATGACCATGCAGCCAGTTCTCTTCTGCTTGTACTTGAAAGCTTGCGGGGTAAAAGAAGTCAGTGTCTCTATGCAACCCTTCACCCTCCGGAACTGGTAGTTTAGCACACTGTTTGCGTAGCTCTTACCCTCTCCCGGACCCGTGTTGTTGAATAGCATGAACCGTTCGGTCGTGAACCTGGGAGCCGTGTTGGAGATGATGTAGTTGAATGTGGTTGACGCTTGAAACAGCCGGCCAACTTGTAGGCTGTCACAGAACAAGTATCGTACTAATGCGTGGTCGTACACTTTCAGCGGATTCAGAGCACTGGGCTCATTCGGGTAGTTATCATGATTGTCCGGCGCGAGGTACAACGTCTCATGGATGTCAGCGAGACCGTGCCCGAGAGACAGGCTTGAGGTGCTCATATTCCGGTCTATCACTTCGCTCAAACCTTGGTACAGTGATTTGTTCCCGTTGAACCGGCGCATGCCCGTGAGTTTAGATATGACCGACAGGAACAACGCCTTGCCCTCTCCATTGCTCACACAGTCTGTGATCCTACCTATCGAGTTGTCCAGAGATTTGAGATTCAGGGCGGTAATAGGCTCTGGCAAGACGACAGCCTGCCGGCCACACACTAGTGTGTACATAGAACCCTGTAGGTCCTTGACTTTCTTCTTGTCCACCTTGCTGGCGTTCAGTGTGTCACTGCCGATATCTATCCACTCGAACATGGAGCCTAACTCGCCCTTCTCGTCTCTCATGCATAACATAGCGTTGTTTAGCGAAGATGCCTTTTTCCTAACCAACTGTAGACGCATGAAGGCTTTAAATGCTTCCTCGAGCGTTTTGTCAGCTGAGGCTGCTTGCGAGCCGGTGTTATCTTTGGGCTCTTCCGCTCTTCTGAACATTTCCATGAGACTGTATAGCTGGGTACTGGATACGTGCTCGCCCATGTCATCATCCGTGTCCACTCTGCCCAGATCGGATAGTGCACCGCTAGAGGATTCTTTGTCACACAAGCTCTCTTCGCTCATGTCTAATACAAAACAAAATAGGTGCCCGTGAGCAAAGTCCTCTCTAATGGGAGGTGATGCTGCCAAAATCTGTGTTCTCTAGAGTTACTTTTAGAAACTCCCCTTTGCAGCAATATGTCAGATATAGCAGAAATTGAAACGTTGCTCTGTCATTCGGAGACAACGCACCAAAGGACAATGTGTGATATGTCTCCTCGTGCAATATGTCAGTCCCAACCGCTAGGAACAATGTCTTCCTGTTGCAAGGCACCTTGATCTTCTCTACCACAGCTGTATTTGCCTCTCTGTGAGGCAATGTAGTACACTCCATGACCCCAGTCGTGTCTCTCCTAGCTGCCGTGACTACGTGGTGTGGTGTTCTCAAGTCTGACAAACACTGACTCGTGTGTTCCCCAACCCGCTATGCATACATGGGACACGAGAATAACTACCATTGTTAGTGCTGCATGTGTTGCGTGTTATATAGACAGCCTGTGCTCGGATCCACAGTCTGTGCTCGGATCCGCAGCCTGTGCTCGGATCCACAGTCTGTACTCTGATCAACAGCCTGTGCTCGGGTTGGGGGCTTGGGGCTTGGATAAAGCGTAAGGTGCTTTCAATGTCCTTGTGAACCTCCGTCATTCTCTTTCCCGTGTGGTGTGTAGATGGCTATGTGTGTACATCAAAGTCGTGATTGAGAGCCCTTGGAGAACATACAGTAGGTAAAGTGACCGGCTCTGTGTCCCTAAACAAACTCTACCGATCAACTCTCCTCGCCGTGTACAATAAACTCATCCATGGTGTGCACAGTCCCGAGGTGTGTGAGGATCAAAACTTTGACAATGTGGTCAATATCACACAGTTGAGCTCCGACCGTGTTGAGCATGAGCACTCAGTTGACTTTTGTGTGGAATAGTCATATGTCATTGAAGGATTGGTCTTGCCTCTACTATGGGTGAAATGTGTAAACTGAGTACACGTAGATGAACACATTACAAAGAAACAAATGGTCTTTATTGCGTGAAATGTGCAAGCTCAGTACATACATTGCAGTGTGAATACAGACAACATAAATAAATGACACTTACACTGTGCATAATAAAGCAATACCGATGCAACCAATCGGAGTGTGAAATATACACGTTCAGGGTTTCATGTTCACGGACGTGAGTGTCAGGCCCATGGCTTGACCCCCATGAAGTCCCAGAGATGTGGTGGAAGGACCTTGATTGTCTCCTGATCAACCTTGATCACCCTCCTGCATAATTGTTGCAGAGTAGTAGGCGGTCTGCTCACAAATGTCACCCTTTCAGATGAAGTCATGTGGTCCAACACACTTCGGAGCGTGGAGAAGTGTTTGCTTTCAGCATTGTCTGTTTTAAGCTTAAATCCGGTGGCCCAGAATGTCACATGGTAAACTCGCAGGTCTGAGGTTATAATTTCGAAGAGGTGTCCACAACTTTTTTCATCCATATAACAGATCGCTGCAGCAGGATTACAGTGGTATCCCTCTGTCATTCTTTGTAGATCCTCTATCTGTTCTCTACATTCCAATGAACCTGTGTTACGTCCATGTGTAAGTCCCCACCATGCACCTTTTAACAACTGTATCATGTCACGCATCTCTTCCACTACACATGCCCCAGAAAACCTTTTTGGACCATCGGGGATACCTTCTGGTCTAGCCATTAAGTATCCTATTGGGACGTTTTCAATCGCAAGAGTGTCAAGGTTTTCCCTGCGATAGACTTGGTCGAGGTCCATGTCAAATCTGATTATGGTATTCTTGAACTTCAGCATACCTGAGTGCACTATTCCTGGAGCTGTGCCATTAAAGTTTTCTGCAAAGACAATACCACCTCGGGTCTATTCAGGAAAGACTCAATGTGCTTTTCAGATACGGAGCCCCACCAACACTTGTTCAGATTCTGTAAAAACCACATACATACCAGTTCCCAGACTTGCTGATCGGTGAGACAGAAAAACGGTATGAATCAAAATGTGCGTTGTCCATAAATGCCACTGATTCAGGTTCTAATTGCAACAGATTCATCTTGTTCCCAGTCTCTCTCTAACCAAGAGTCTCAGACACGTTCAGACACGTTCACTCCTTGGCAGATAGAGAAGATAGGAGGTTTGGGCGACTATAGTGTGCCGAGCTATATGAGGCCACACAACCCCAGAAGACAAACACTGAGCAAGAGCCTGCAGTCGGACAGTCAGCCAGCGCTCGGACACTAAGCCTGCCCTCGGACAGTCAACCAGCGCTCGGATCCCCAGCCAACTCGGATCACCCGACTGAGCTAGGATCAACAGCCTGAGCTTGGACAGTGACCCGTAGCTGAAACTCTGGTGGTTCACAGCTTCTGCTTCTTCACGCCAATGATAGGGGAGGGAGTTCTCTGTCACACTCTGGTTAAAAGCCCTAGCAAGACCCACATCTGCCTCACAACCTCTGAGGCTTCATAGGCTCGTACATCGTACAAATGCCACAAATCACCGTATAATAAATGTGACAGTAATTCAACTTGTGATTATGAGTCAACTTTATTGATATAGGAAAGATGTGTGCACACTTGCAATAACGACACTCAGACACACTCAAAGGCTGTGACTTACTTTAATGTGTTTCGTACAGCGTGGTCAATACTCACAGAACACAACTATGACAAGAAGTTAACCCATTTCAATCGTTATACAAAACATGAATAGCATGCAGCAAAGTAGACTTAAACATAAGACACAAATAAAGAGTATAATAAAGGTTCCTAAGCCTTCCAAACAATCATATCCTACAAATCATTTCCTACAATTATATCTATACAAATGGACTCTGACACAATTAGAGTCAAATTGACCTGTTTTTAATTTTTGTTTTATATCAGAAAATGTGGGATGTAGAAATAAGCACTGAAAATGTAAAGAATAAAAATTTTACAATTTAAAAGCAAAAACAAACAAAAAGGTGTCAAAAACGTTATAAAAGTGTTTTTTCAAGGTTGACGGGAAGACCGCAGGGTTAAACAGAAGACACAAATACAGAGTAGAATAAAGATTTCTAGGCCTTCCAAACAATCATTTCCTGACTAAATATCTATCCAGAGTATTAGGCACGACCTTGAGTCCCGGACTCGAATATTTAGATGACAGTGCTACAGTCGAACAAGGTTCCTCCAACTGAGACGTGCACACAGCATTTGCCAGACGCTCCAAATATTGTATCATAGAAGCACTGCTGGGCCCCGGTGGAGCTCTTGGCTTTTTCACCACATTGGAAGACATGATTGAAAATATCTCTAGTAATGGACTCTGTCACAATTGTTGTCGTCAGAGTCAGTTTCAATCTCGTCACACCCTGTCTTGTCAGGTTTGATGTCCAGACCCTCGGCCTCAAGATCCAAATCCGAATCCTCTGATGGACTATCGTCCGGATGGCTTGAGTGATCCTCGTCCTCTGATGTACTCTCGTCCGGACGGCTTGAGTGATCCTCGTCCTCTGATGGACTCTCGTCCGGATGGCTTGAGTGATCCTCGTCCTCTGATGGACTCTTGTCTGGATGACTTGAGCGATCCCTCCGGTTCTCGTTATCAGATTCACTAGTGTCACTAGGCCACACAACTTGCTTGGTCAAATTATCAAAGTTGGCAGCCTCTCCATGTAATTGTGGTACCTGTGACCAGTATTGCCAGGCCTGGCCTTTTGGGTCTTACTGTGCAATCTTCTCTTCTTTTGTCTGGCCTGGCTGACTAGGGAAGTAGGGCATTTTATATTGGCCTTGACCCCACCCCATTGCATCTCTGAGTCATCCGTCTCTGGGGCTGAAAGCTCATTTTTGTAAGGCGGGGAATCTTGTTTCTGGGGGGCATGTGTGTTCTTATTAGGCTTTACTGTTTTACACCTCTTGGACCAATCCTGTCTCTTTCTAGTCTCCTCTTCTCTTTTAAGGTGCGGGACAGACGTTTCTTTTTCAGCCCTAATCAGTTTCTCCTTCACACGTCTATCCTTTTCTTGTTTGTAGCGCTTTACAGGGGGTTTGCTCAACTCCTCATCTGAGGACGATGATAGTACTCGCTTAAACACAACAGTGTCCCCTTTGGTGTCACCACCAGAGCCGGGTTGGCGAGGATAGTCTTCTTCTTCGGACTCTGAATGAGACACATGCCTAAGCCTTCGAACAACCCTCCTCCTCCTTCGATGCTGCGCACAGAACGCCTCTTCGGCCTCCTCCTCAGAACTGCTACTGCCCTCCTTTGTAGGACCGTCATCTATGAATTTGTCACTGTAATCGTATTCATTAGGACCCTTGATCTTGTCCTTATCCATCGTTGCTGCCAAGTCCTCACCGAGGCCCTTTTATTCAGCTGCTTCATCGCACTCTCCCTTATCACCACTCCCTACCAAGTCATTGTAACGCAAGGTCTTAACGTAAAACAGATTGTACCGCGCCACCAGATGCATCAGTCTGTCCAGGTTGTCTGGAACCTGTATCTGGGCCGTTTTGGCGAGATCATCAACACCCGCGCGCCCCGTGTTCATATCTGGGTTAGTAAATAATGCGAGATGAACGGTGGTTCGGTTTCTCGCAGAAGAATCGTGTTCTCTGAAAACGCATCGTTGTCGCTCTTTGAGTGCTTGATTGTGGCGGGTGCGCCAGCCACGGGTTTGCTGCACGACACGTTGAAATGCGAAAGCTCTCTCCAGAGAGTGGCAGAGAGCCGACACATTGTACACACCCAGGGCAGACCTAGAGTCTCTCCACGCTATGGAGTGCGCTAGCACGGTGTATCGCGAAACCCAAATCCCCGAGTCGATAGTCGTGGACAATCGCAAACTCTCCAGATACTACATATATCTTTTGTTTCGTTACTGCATGAGTTCCGCGGGGCCTGTGACACACAACCGCTGGATCCGCATGTCTCACTGGGAAGCCAAGAAGCCCACAGCTCCTTTAGTCGACATACCCGCGAGCTGGCTCGAGACTAACGTGTGTAACAACTAGCTTTCGGCTCCACCTATGCCCCACGGCAACATCCCAGGGCCTCGTCAGCCTCAGCAGCTATCCTAAGCTCTAGAGCGTGAGCGACATGCGTCAGAGCGTTGCAATAGCAAACACGTAATCCAACGCACCAAAGCCTCCAAAGGCCCGGATACTGCCAGGAGTGCGTTTCACGGTGGATATAATTCCACAGTTGACAGTGAAGAGGAATATTGAGGGCACAGTGTCTAGCTCGTGTTGAACATTTCGGAATTGTCTGTGGCTGAACACACTCTCAGGGGCTGCGCATCCGACGAGAGGGGCTGCGCATCCGACGACAGAGGCTTTTCATCTGGAACGAGAGTAGACAGGGGGTGGGGTTTAATGTTGGGTTAGGCTACTAACAGTTGTACACATCACATCAAGCTGAGTACAAAATCAAGGACAATGGATGGGCCTACCCGGGGACAGGATATCCGTGATCAGCGTGAGCTACTCCGGAATGTGGAGAGAGAGCAGCCGGAACCCTACGCTGCTGCGATCCCGGGACAAGATATCCGTGATCAGCGTGAGCTCCTCCTGAATGTGGAGACACAGAATACAGAATGTAACACGGCGCATCGCAGAGTTGAACATGCAATCACAACTGACGCACAGCACAGTAGCAACATGGTGTGTGGTGTGTGCTTGGACGTGGTGTTAGCCAAGGAAAACCCCTCGGAGCGATGTTTCGCGATTCTGCCAAACTGTAGTCACTGCTACTGCCTGAAGTGCATCCAATCGTGGAAGCAGGTCTCATACAGAAACAAGCAAACCGGTATGTCGTGTCCAGAGTGTTGAACTGTATCACGTTATTATCTCAAGAGTCGTCAGTGGGCGGTAGACGAACCCAAGAAGCAGATGTTGATTCAAAGATATAAGAATCAGATGGCAGCCATACCGTGTCGATACCTTCGTCGGGGAATGTGCAGTTTGGGACCTGAATGCTTTTACAAACACGAGCACGAACATGAGCATCGTATGAAGGACAGTATGCCGTTCATGCAACCCCTGGAAACTCATCGGCCTTTTCCACAACCCTTGAGAGCTCACGAGCAGTTTCCACATACAATGGGAGTTAATCAACCTTTTCCCCAGGCCTTGGGAGGCCATCATCCGGTTCCACAGTCCGTGGCAGCTCACCAGCTGTTCAGCCCATGGGAGCTCACGATCAACCCATGGGAGATCATCAGCCTTATCAATAGTCCACGAGGCCCCAGCCGCAGTGTCAACAGACCATTGAATCTCAATTTCAGTCCACGGGCGCTCAGCACCCGTGTCAACAGTACATGGAATCTCGATTTTAGCCCACGAGAGCCCAGCAGCCATGTCAACAGTACAATGGGATCTCCGTTTTAGCCCACGAGCGCTCATTTGCGTATTCACGTGTATATGCCGAAGAGGACGTGGATCGAGTATCAGATTGCTCACAGACCAGTTGTTGCCTTGGTGTCATCAGGAGCCCACTGTTATTGCTGGCCATAACATAGCCAAGGATTATAGTTTTTTCCTGTATGTCAGTATCCCGTGCTTGTGTCATACTTGACTATGTACCTTGTTTTTAACATTTCTCTTGACATGACCTTGTCTTTTGTTTGTTTGTTTCTGCCATAATGTGTTGTGTATTTGAATACTGATGATTAAAGGTGTTGTCATTGACATGTCTCAGTTATTGTACAACCTGTATTTACTATGGAGGTGATTGACTAGTGACATTGAACAGTGGTCAGGGACAACGCTCCATAAAACATACAATGCTAGGATACATTTCTTACACTCGGATTGGGTAGCTAGTTGTTCATAACATAAATGTAGTCTTGAGCTTTTTACAAGGATATGTGTACCCTAGCACTGTCACCTAAAGAGTAACGGTTACTAATACACATCTTGCGTTAACTCACCCTGGGGAGAGGTCTAGAGTACGTAAACACCACACTGAGTACTGGGTGCTGTGCTCTATTGGTGCCGTGGCTGACCCTGTAGTGCCGTGAGATAGGATAACTCTCTCACGGTTGCAGCCTCGGCGCCTCACTTGTAACATTTCAAAGAAGAGTCTTTCCAGTCTTTTGTCATGTGTCTTTGTACACGGTGCAATAGGCGCCTTCACCGCGTACCACACCTGTGAGGTACTTATCCATGATCTACTTCAGTTGTGTTGCGCACCCAAAGCTCACGTGAGGCTTCTCGACCAAGGATCCGTGCGCTGTGCTGTGATATGCAAGGCCCCAGCAGACATGAACCGCGCATGTTATGTTCCTCTCTGTGGCTGTTTGTCCAAGCATGACAGTTTGTCCGTTTGCGCATATTGACACAATGATGCAAACGAGCACAGCTGCAGCAGCGCACAGAGTCAGTCAGTTCACAGAGTGAAGTGTCTTTATTGTCAGTGTCAACAAAGGTTCTTGGTGTATGTTGTACAGACATTCAGCAACACAGCAACACAGACCGTGTCCTCAGCCGAGTTGATACGGTTTCCGGGCATGTGGAGCCAAGACTTGGCTCCACTTGGCTCTTGTCTCTGCAACTTACCCTTGTCCTATAAACAATAGGGACTTCTCACACAGAGGCAAACTGGCACCCTGTCCTCTCCTCACACACAGGCACACAGGCCAACAGGCCTCCTGTCCTCTCCGCAGACACAGGAAACAGGCATCCTGTCCACTCCTCACACACAGGCACACAGGCCAACAGGCCTCCTGTCCACTCCTCACACACAGGCACACAGGCCAACAGGCACCCTGTGCACTCCTCACACACAGGCCAACAGGCACCCTGTCCTTTCCTCACACACAGGCACAGAGGCCTCCTGTCCTCTCCTCCCCCGCAGGCACACAGGGCCCCTGTCCTCTCCTCACACACAGGCCAACAGGCCTCCTGTCCTCTCCTCAGACACAGGCACAGAGGTCTCCTGTCCACTCCTCACACACAGGCACACAGGCACCCTGCCCTCTCCTCACATACAGACCAACAGGCCTCCTCTCCTGACACACAGGAAACAGGCACCCTGTCCTCTCCTCACACACAGGCCAACAGGCACCCTGTTCTCTCCTCACACACAGGCACACAGGCCTCCTCTCCTGACACACAGGAAACAGGCACCCTGTCCTCTCCTCACATACAGGCACACAGAAAACAGGCCTACTCTCCTCAAACACAGGCAAACAGGCACCCTGTCCTCTCCTCACACACAGGCAAAAAGGCCTCCACTCCTCACACACAGGCACACAGGCACCCTGCCCTCTCCTCACATACAGACCAACAGGCCTCCTCTCCTCACAGACAGGCCAGCAGGCACCCTCTCCTCAAACACAGGCAAACAGACACCCTGTTCTCTCCTCACACACGGGCCAACAGGCCTCCTGTCCTCTCCTCACACACAGGCACAGAGGCCTCCTGTCCACTCCTCACACACAGGCAAACAGACACCCTGCCCTCTCCTCACATACAGGCACACAGGCCTCCTGTCCTCTCCTCACAGACAGGCCAGCAGGCACCCTCTCCTCTCCTCAAATACAGGCAAACAGACACCCTGTTCTCTCCTTATACACAGGCACACAGAAAACAGGCCTACTCTCCTCACACACAGATCAACATGCACCAAGTCCTCTCCTCACACACAGGCACACAGGCAGCCTGTCCTCTAATCACACACAGGCACACAGGCCTCTTGTCCTCTCCTCACACACAGGCCAACAGGCCTCCTGTCCTTTCCTCACACACAGGCCAGCAGGCACCCTCTCCTCTCTTCAAACACAGGCAAACAGACACCCTGTTCTCTCCTCACACACGGGCCAACAGGCACCCTCTCCTCTCCTCAAACACAGGCAAACAGACACCCTGTTCTCTCCTCACACACAGGCACACAGGCCTCCTGTCCTCTCCTCACACACAGGCAAAAAGGCCTCCACTCCTCACACACAGGCACACAGTCACCCTGCCCTCTCCTCACATACAGACCAACAGGCCTCCTCTCCTCACAGACAGGCCAGCAGGCACCCTCTCCTCTCCTCAAACACAGGCAAACAGACACCCTGTTCTCTCCTCACACACAGGCACACAGGCCTCCTGTCCTGGAAAGGGCGCATGTGCACGCTGTGACCGGCAGTGAGAGGGAGCGTGAGTGAAAAGTTTGCTGTGGAAGATTTAGAGCTCTTGTGTTGTGTTTTTCCTTCTGTATTATTTTGGTAAAGTTCTTTACGGTCCTGTTTCTATTTCTATTGCGTCGCTTATGTATGCGCGTATACACAATGTATATTAGAACCTTTTCTGCCCTCTGGACGCTCTTCTTTGGGTTATTTATCTCCGACTTTGCCAAAGGAGCTGTTAGCCGTGGAAGGCTACAGTACAGCAGAACTACATTGCTGCAACTGAACTGTGGGATAACGTGCGGGACAGACATCACGTCACAATTCCTGATTGTATCCTAAAAGACCCAGGGGGTAAAACAGCGGCAACAAAGAGAAGGCGAGGCAAGCGGGGAGGCAGCAGGCAACGCTTGTGAAAACAGCGGCTTTCTCGTATTCCTCTACCCTCCATGATCCTCGGGAACGTCCAGTCCCTGAGGAATAAAATGGATGAGCTGCAGGGAAACGTCAGCTTTTTGAAGGACTTCAGGGAGTGTTGTTTCCTGGCTTTCACAGAGACCTGGTTGACGGAGAATGATCAGGACACAGATTTTTTCAATTGATGGATTTGGGGCACCTTATCGACTTGATCGAGAGAGAGAGGTAACGGGGAAATCGCAAAGTGGCGGGGCATGTTTATACTTCAAGAAACGATACTGCACTTCTGTGACTGTAAGAGAACGTATAAGTACATCAGATGTTGAACTCTTATCAGTATCACTACAACCTTTCTACCTACCCCGTGAATTTCCACAACTTTTTATTACAACAGTCTATATTCACCCAAGGGCAAATGCTGCGTCGGCTTCTAACACCATCATTGAAACCGTGCAGAAAAAGCAATCACTTTCACCCGAGGCGCCAAATTTCATACTGGGTGATTTTAATCATGTATGTCTCAAGAAAATGGTTTCAGCTCAGACACTGAGCTGGCCAGTTCTCTTATTCAATTTTATAATCATTTTAATATTTTAGCAATGAAATTGACAATTGGAGTAACCAGCTCGCAGATGTTCAACATTTTAATATAACACAAACAGAAGTGCACAAAGCATTCCTCTCTATAAGAGTCAATAAAAGCCAAGGTCCAGATAACATCTGTGGATGCATACTCAAAACATTTGCAAAGCAATTGAGTATTCCTTTCCATTACATTTTAACAAGTCTTTAGAGGCATAATTAGTACCTGAGGTCCGGAAGAATGCCGTGGTTATCCCTGTTCTTAAATTAAACATCACTAAAACCCTTAATGATTTTAGTCCAGTGGCACTCACATCAATAACGATGAAAGTTCGTGAAAAATTGGTGAGGTCTGAAATATTGAGAAAAACCGAGCATTTACTTGACCCTCTGCAATTTGCTTATAGACCCCGTAGGGCCGTGGAAGATGCAACAGTCACTTTACTTAATTTACTCTTTAAGCATTTAGATAACAATGGCTCCCATGCCAGACTTTTATTTATTGACACAAGTGTTTACTCAATTTTTATGTAGGTCTATGTATTATCTTATTCTGGACCGATAAGAACTTTTCTGATGATGTGTGATAATGTGAGTATGTGGGATAATGTGATGATGTGTGACTCTACTGCAAACAAAATCTACCTTTGGGTATAAATAAAGTAACTTGAACAAACACACACAGGCGCTTATTTAGCCGCACCTTGCAATGTGAAATAAAGAATGGGTACAACTGTTTAGAAATTCTCTTTATTTCAATCACACACAGGCGCTTATTTAGCCTTACCTTTCAATGTGAAATAAAGAATGGGTACAACTGTTTGGAAAATCTCTTTATTTCTCACTCTCACTCTCACTCACACTCACACTCACACAAGCTGTGCTAGCTTTACATTTAGGCATGTCCATGGCTCGTGTGCTAGCGTTTCCTACAGAAATCAGGTTTGTGGCTCATACTGTTCTCGAGTATTTGTTTAGGCTAATTGGGACAGGCACTTTGGCATCCTCTTGCTTCCGACCTACGTCTAATTGGGAACGTCGACTCTTTGTGGCCCTGTCTAGACGCAATATTTTTTTAGGTGCTTTTCAGCCACGTAGGTCGTTGGCTTGTAAACACGCTCGCAGGGGTCACAGCTGTCCTCTTCAGCCTGTCCCTGGGCTCGCGCACCCACAACACACACTCTGGTTCGCGACAGTGAGCCTCGCGTAGGCTTAGCGGGACAGGCACTTTGGCATCCTCTTGCTTCCGACCTCGCCTAATACACAATACTGACTCTTTGTGGCCCTGTCTAGACGCAAATGTTATTTTTTTGGGTGCTTTTCAGCCGCGTAGGTCGTTGGCTTGTAAACACGCTCGCAGGTGTCACAGCTGTCCTCTTCAGCCTGTCCCTGGGCTCGCGCGCCCACAACACACACTCTGGTTCGCGACAGTGAGCCTCGCGTAGGCTTAGCGGGACAGGCACTTTGGCATCCTCTTGCTTCCGACCTACGTCTAATACACAATACTGACTCTTTGTGGCCCTGTCTAGACGCAAATGTTATTTTTTTGGGTGCTTTTCAGCCGCGTAGGTCGTTGGCTTGTAAACACGCTCGCAGGTGTCACAGCTGTCCTCTTCAGCCTGTCCCTGGGCTCGCGCGCCCACAACACACACTCTGGTTCGCGACAGTGAGCCTCGCGTAGGCTTAGCGGGACAGGCACTTTGGCATCCTCTTGCTTCAGACCTACATCTAATACGCAATACTGACTCTTTTTGGCCCTGTCTAGACGCAAATGTTATTTTTTTGGGTGCTTTTCAGCCGCGTGTGGTCGTTGGCTTGTAAACACGCTCGCAGGTGTCACAGCTGTCCTCTTCAGCCTGTCCCTGGGCTAGCGCGCCCACAACACACTCTCTGGTTCGCGACAGTGAGCCTCGCGTATGCTTAGCGGGACAGGCACTTTGGCATCCTCTTGCTTCCGACCTACGTCTAATACGCAATACTGACTCTTTGTGGCCCTGTCTCGACGCAAATGTTATTTTTTGGGGTGCTTTTCAGCTGCGTAGGTCGTTGGCTTGTAAACACGCTCGCAGGTGTCACAGCTGTCCTCTTCAGCCTGTCCCTGGGCTCGCTTGTGCGCCCGCAACACACACTCTGGTTCGCGACAGTGAGCCTCGCGTAGGCTTAGCGGGACAGGCACTTTGGCTGTGAGACATGGACTCAATCTTGTTCTCAGAGTAGCTAGCGTCTGAAATGTATTTTTCCAAGGTGACTGTGACCACAATGGGCAAGGAGCTTCCGAGATTGCTGTTGGCTAGCACCCCCTTTACAAACTCAGGCTGGTTCGCGTGCAGGTGGACATGCGTGGAGAGCGTAGACCACTGGTTGTGTCTGGTGCGTGTCTTGTCAAAGCACATAATCACTAAAGTCCTGTTGTTAAATAGGTCACAGAGTACGCGATGTTTTAAATAGGGGAAAAGACACAGCGTCAGCATGACCACCATGGTGTTGAAGTCAGCTCTCTTGCTGTGTTTGTCGTTACACTTGCACGTCACTTTCCTCATGAACCCGGTGATCTTGTCATCACGCGAGTTGAACAGCGTCGATAGGGCCATGGCGCTCTTCCACACTGCCTCCTTCACAACCGAGGACATCTCTCTGGAGCAATGCAGCGTGGGCTTGCCAGCGAATTGTATTGCCTCGGCTAGCTCGAATATCTTGGTCGGCCAGGAGAAACGTGGGTCTTTCCACGAGTTGTTCAACACCTGACTCTTGGCGATCGTCTCGTATTGGCGAGCGAATTTGTCGGTCAGTGCTGTTGAGAACAATGCGATCATGACAGGCAAGCTGGCTTTCAGTATGAGATGGTTGACGTCCAATTCCGCGTCGCAGAGACGTGTACCCAGTTCGTGTTCCATAGCGCCATAGCCCATTTCGACAGGGTCCCCTTTAGCCGGCACATAGTACGTTCCTCTGAACTCCAACTGAGGCTTCTGAAATACGAGCAGGGCTGCAACGGGGCACGGTGACTCTGATGAGTGCGCCTGATATTGGGTTCGCGTGGCCATGGATCGTATCAAAGAGCAACTGGAAGCCGAGCACACGTGCCTGCTGCTGTGTGTTGGGCATACGTAGCCCCGAATGTGGTCTCTGAAAGAACATTCGTTCTCGACGCAGTAGCTCACCCATTGCGGGTCCTCTATTAACGCTGTATGGGAATGATACATGCTGGGTCCGTCCGCTGAGACTCGGCCCCGGTTACTGTCCTTTCTCTATTGTCTTTTTTTTTCTTTTCTCTTCTCTTTCACGTCTCTACCCACCTTCTTCTGGGAGCCAACTCCGCTCCTCTCACATGTGTACCGTTGCAATAACCAGTGTCATTACGAGTGTGATCCTAACCCACCTATCCCATGTCCACATCTTGTGTCTTCACAGGCTAGCAGAGGACAGAGCGCTGACCTCATTCTCGTAGACGAAGTGGGCTTTGTCAGCTCCAAGGTGCTACTGGCCGTGCTACCGAACATCGCGTACAGAGGGCGAAAGCAAGTGCACATCACGAGTCATGTCAACAACACCCCGTGGCTGCACAGAGTTGCTGACATCCGTGGAGAAAACGGGGAGCCGGCTTACCATGTAGTCTCACAGAGCTTCAAGTGTAGGCGTCACGAGAGGGAGCCGGGACTGACGTGCGCCTGCCTCGGAGTGTACTGTCCTCAACACATATCCGTAGACAACCATCTGAAGGAGTTGATGAACATGGTCACGCCAAAGGGATTTGAGAGCGAAGTCACGGGAAGCAGCAGTACGTCGTCCACCGACACCAAGACCGACAACACCACTCCCTTCGAGTCCTCGGTCATAAACAAGTATCAAATATCTTGCTAACTCTTGTACACTAGTGTGCCCTAGTAAGCCATGGCATCTACCACAAAAGCACACGGCCTAAAGGGGAGAAAAGCCCTGGCCAATGGGGACAGCCGTTCGCCAAGGCCTCCTGCTACATGCTACGTGACCTGAGGGAGGGTAGAGAACGAATGGTATGTTTGGAACACCTTGGCCCTAGCTCTTGTCTTGCACAAGGGTGACTCGCTGTGCATCCGCGTGGTTTCCTCTAGCTTTGAAAGTACATCCTGTCACCCCGCACGAGTACTTCGCAACTTCATTGTCGGTGGAAAGAGGAGCTCAGTCTGTGTACTGGAGCGGGAGATACATGTCCAGGAGCCGATCGGGGACCTGCAACCGGTGGCTACTCAGGCTGCTCTTGAGGACATGTGCATGTCCAAGGGTGTCAAGTGTGCAAGCTTTTTAGAGCATTATACACAGAACGCCCAGGACGAGGAACTGAAGCTCGGCGCGCAAGTGTGCTCACTGTTTATCGACACAGTAGGCGAGATGCTCGCCAGAAAGTACGACATCATGCACCACTACCCGTTATTCAACCGAGCCTTAGGTCTGTACTACTCTACACATCCGGGTAACCTGGGACTCCCAGACACGAGAGCCATGACGGCTATAGAATGGCTACTCGACAGGAGTGTCGAGGCTCATCGGTCTCTCCATGGGATCCCGTTGACGGGGCACGATCACATCTTGTTCTCTCTGTGGAACTACTCTGACAACGGAGAAGAGCGGCCTGAACTTGAACAGGAATGCCCAGGGCTGACTGAAGGAGAGGAACCCTCATCGAGTTGTCACGCGGAGACACTAGACAATCTCGACAAACTAGACGATGAACGTCAAACCGTACCGGCTGAGCTCAGCACCGGGAAACCGAGATGTTTTGTATCCCCCTGTCCCAGGGAAGAAATGGCCACCGTGAACACATTCAACAACCTCGCGGGGACCCTAACGGATGGACTGAGGGCTTACCCTTACAGCTATAGTGTGCACACGGGTCACGATCTGAAGTTTGACGACTTGGTCAATTATTGTCTAACGCGCACCTCTACCGAGCCCTTGCGCACTCTACCGGCACGTGAAACCTGGGGCTCTGTCAACCCTGTGCTGCTCATGGAAGACCCCGTGGACCCTGCTACGGGTAACACAGTGTACCGGTACACTGTAACATCCAGAGGACACCTGAGTACCGTTGTCGCGAACCGAAATGCCACGCGTTCTCTGTGCTACAATGAGGTGTTTCTACCCGGAAGGCCTGTCAGCAGACTGAACCTGGACGTGAACCTCAAGTGTTGTCGCAAGTGCAACGAGAGATTCGCTACCCGCGCGGATCGCTCTGTTAAGCACAATGTCTCTGAGGCCGTGACCACGAGTCTGATCTCAGTGATAGTTGAGTCTCCAGGTGGCCCCAGGGCTCTGGAACTCTCTCCCTTTAGCCTTGAGAGCGTTGGATTCTGTGGAAACCTTTAAAAAACACCTGAAGACTCATCTTTTTAGACAAGCATTTTTAGCCATATAGCTGTGTTGTCTTTGCTCTGTTTTTGTTTTACTGTAAAGCACTTTGTGACTCCTTTTGTCTGTGAAAGGTGCTATATAAATAAAGTTTACTTACTTACTTACTCTGTTTAGATTAGCAAAAGTGAAAAGGACCGAGTGGGAGCATGACCCATGTCTCAGGAAGCTGGCAAGCGCCGTGGGTAAGATAGCCGTGTACGTCAGGGCTTCCTCGGCCAAGTCCAAACTCAGTCTGAGGATGCTCTGGTATCTGCCGGTAGAACTGTGCGCTTTTGAGGGCATAGAGGCGTACAGACCTTTGCTCGATGAGATGGAGAAGGTCTCTCTCAACTACGTGCTGCTGTCCTACCCGCAGGACGCAGGCTTGACTCTGCGACCTGGGCAACGCTTTGGTAAGAGGAGGTTGTAACTCCCCGGGGTCCAGCTATCTGAGACTCGACTCAAATCATGCGACAAACAGGCGCTCGTCTATCAACAAGGCCCCGTACTCGTTTAGGAAGTGCGTACGGCTCCCCAACTGCTATAAGGAGGACTCAGGTTTCGAGTACGTGGACACGTTCAACACGCAAGACCTAGGCTGTGATGACCCGCTATCCCTTTCCGTGGGCCTGTCCTCAAACCCCATACTGAACGATGTCACGTCGCTGGGAAACCATTTCCAGGGAGTACTGAGAGCCCTGGGACACACTCAGCCCTTGGTATTCTCCGGGCTCGCCGAAGTGCCGGATCAGGCCCATGTGGAAAGTGAAGCCCTGAGACTGGCTTTGCTCTAGGGTGTCCCCGTGACTATTAGGAAGACTGGAACGGGACTCTTTTGTGTCCAGGCGAATGAAAAGTCTGCAACTTACCCTTGTCCTATACACAATAGGGTACACGCCAGGGCAACGCTGGGCGCCGTGGTCTTTGCTACACACACTAAGCCGAAATGTTTTGTACCCTGAGATCTGTGTTGTGTTGAATAATGATAATAAAAAACAAGATAAAACACACATACAAACAAGCCCGGAGTGAGTGTCTTTATTGTCAGTGTCAGTGTCAACAAAGGTTCTTGGTGTTGATTGTACAGACATTCAGCAACACGTTAACATAGATTGAGTCCACACACACACACACACACACACACACACACACACACACACACACACACCTGAAATGTTTTGTACCATGACCTGTGTTGAATAATAAAATGAAAGAAACACATACAAACAAGCCCAGTGTGTCTTTATTGTCAGTGTCAGTGTCAACAACAGTGTTAATGTGTGTCTCGATGTCTGTGCATGACGAGAATAATCATGAACCCGCTGCACATAGAGTATATGCTAACAGCGCTGATCACAAGTGTTACGAGTCAGAAATCTGTGCCGTGGAATAATGTCAATCTAGACAAGTGTAGTCCCAATGTCAACTACTGCCACACAAAGCTTATGCCGTATCTGATCGGGTGTACGGCCAGCCACCAAGCACGCTGTGCACACCAGTGTCCTCTGGGGCAACCCGTTAGACATCCCAGAGGCGGTGAAGGACTACGATGCGCAGCGGTGAACGGGGAGTCTAACGAACGTTGTAAGCCACACAGTCTGCCATGTCCCGTAAGTCAGAGTGTGATACTCGCTGGAACGTCCTGGCACGACACAATATGTGGACACCGGAGGGATTACGTGGTACCAGGGGGTTTTGCACAGAGGATAGAATCCAAGGTGTTTCTCGACACGCTTGATAGGCTGACCGTGGTGTGGCTCCGGGACATGCCAAAAGAGGTTCTTAGTAATCTGTGTGTTGAACTATCCAGGCTGGAACCAAACACGTGTAGGTGCAACTTGAACTACCAGCCCATGTGTACGGGTATGTTGTTCGAGAAAATGTACTACATGTTGAACAAAATGTCATCCTATGAATTGGCAAATCTCATGTACGAGAGTGGCAAAACCGCTATGCGGCCAGCAAGATCTGGGACCTAAAGCGGCCATTGAGTTTGTGCAATCCAATCCATTGTGGCTGGCGGAATACGACACGGTCATCATACCCACTAAAATCACCGTCCCCATGGGCATGTCCGACAAGAGATCGAACAACCACGCTGGCATAGTGGTCTCGCTGCCCTTGGCCGACTACGTGCCCCAGAGCTGCGCTCACATGACATTGCTCAACAGAAACAGTGGTAAGAACGGGACCGGGGACCCTGGCAGAGTCCACTACTCAATGTGTGACCTCACCGGCATCATAAAGGACATGGCCAAGTGGGGAGTGCGTAGATATTCGCTGGGATACCTCGACTACACCTTTGGCACCTCTGCGCAACGTGAGCTGACCTTCACGGAGCTCTCACGTGCAATCGACTCGGCTGCCGCAAAGCTCCAGACCTTACATTACCGGTATACGAGGGACCCGGCATTCGGAGACGGTGGACACTCGTATGCTCACGTGGACGGCGTTTATAAGCTAGAAGGGGGCATGTTCTTCCAGCGCGTGACCGAGGGCATGTCTCCGGTGAAAAGCTTTGCGCCGGTTCCTGAGATGTCGAGCCTGCAATTGGGCTTGTCCTCGGACATGAACGTAGGCACTCCGTCGCCCATCGCCGGCGAGTTCGTTGCCCACAACCCTATTGAGAGGATCAAGGTCATCCCGCACGGTGCGCAGCTTGTCAACCTGAATTACAAGGACAAGGTGGCCTTTGTGAATCACGAGAGGGGGACAATCCGCGTCCATTCGCCAGACACGGTTGTAAGGAGCAAAGATCTCAAGTTTACCTCCTTTGGTGTACACCGAGAAGACGACCAAGACATAGACCACGGTGAGAACCAACGCCACGGTTGCCACCGCTACATTAGCGGGGCTCAGCATCGCACTAGGATCTCTGTGACAGTACCGGTCAACGGATCCAGACACTCCACTGTTCTCCAAAGTGTATCAGAAGCGAGTCGCTGGCTTGGGAAACCCATGCTCACAGGAGAAGAAGACGAGTGGCTTTACAGTAAGCACAAGATCACCACCACATTCCCATTGGTCCAAGGTTCACTCTCGAGGCTGACCTCGACCCTGGACAGTGTGCACTTGATATCCAAGATGGTTGAGTGCATCAGGGGCACTACTTCGTGCATGGAGTTGGGAGACTATGCTCATAACGGTTGGCCTCAAGGAGGCACAGGGTACCCGATCGCCATTTCAAGTGGCGTTGACGCACACGGCGACATGTTGCTTAAGATGATAGTCGCTGTCAACCACGGTTTGAGGCGCGTTGAGATCCCGTGTAACCTGGAGCTGTTCTCTTTTGGATCCCAGCCGCCCTCGTCCCCTCAGCCCGCACCGGGCTACTACATGCAAAGAGATGAGTCCCTGGGCCCCAATGTGAAAAGCTACATCGCGGCCCTGGGACCGCTCACCTCTAGGATCGTGGAAGCCGTCGCGGTCCTCTACTGCCTTGACTTCAACCGCGATCTCCGTACACAGCCCGCTGGTCTTGGGGTCCAACGACACGAGTGCATTCAACGAGTTGCTGGGCACCTGGAAGAGCGGCGCGTTACAGTTGGCCGTGCAGCTCAACGCTGTCACCTTCGCCTTACAGGGAGCTCACCGGCGCCTACTCTCTTGTGTGCAAGGCGTCAAGAGGTCTGACATGACCGGGTGCGAGCCCAAATTCATTACCGAGTATTACACGGACGTACCCGTAGCGAGCCGTCCAATGTCATCCAGGCTCATCGTGGTCGTCAAGAGGGCGCATTGGAAGCCTATGGTGCTCTCGCGTTGGTACATGGCCTTCATCGATTCTTCCCATGGTAACAGGACTTGTTGGCTGGACAGGCCCATGGTGTGCGATGCAGACGCAAACTACAGGGTGCCCTCATGCGACTTGATAGGGATATGCGAGCCTCTGATGGTTGACAATACCACGGTCCCGGCGTGCGTAGTGAACCAGAGGGGCAAGATAGGTTCTGAGTGCCCGGTGGTGTGCGGGCACTCGTGCTTGGGTCCTGTCTGCTACCAGCCACAATGGGACACGTACACGCTGAGGACCGCGCCCGAGGGAGCTCACGGTGTCTTTGCAACCACACGTCAGGTTGAGGCAAACAAGAGCCCCAGGATAGTCTCCAGGGTCTACTTTCTGTCTGAGGCCGAGATGCACACGTCTATCGCTAGCGTTCGGGACCGAGCAGACCGCTCGTCCCAATTGCTGGAGCGAGGGGAGACTGTGTTACAGACCATGATCGCCATGGATCGCGCAGCTCGAAAAAACACGGACAAAATACACGCGCAGACAATCGCTCGATCTCAGGGTTGTGTAGACTGTGAGCGCGCGATAGCCCGAATCCGGTTCATGGGCGCTGCTTCAGTTACCCTGTCCGCTCTAACTTGCACGTTATTGATTGTTATAATCACGACACTGAAGTGTAGTGGGAACCGACGTGTCCCCGTGAGGATAGACAGTGGTCTTACAGAGCCTTTGCTGTAAGTGTGTGTGCAGCGTGGCACACATGTCCAAACGCGCGAATCACTGTGCCGTAAGGACAAGTACTTAAGGATGCTCTAGTCACATGTTACTCTCCAGTCCTAAGACACAGCCATGGCCCCTATACCTATGAGCTATCTACTTGTGACACTTTGACACTCGTACTTGCTATTGGACCAGTACTACTTCAGTTTGTCTCTGTCTACTAAAGTTGCCCTTCAATCCTCCAACTCCTGTCACCAATAGACTCAGGACATGGCGTATGCTAAACCTCATATGACCAGACCAAGCGCTTCCGCTAAGGACATGGCGAACAAGGATCCGGGTACACAAGTGATAATACAGCCGCTGATCCCCGAACACAATCAATATCTCTACCTGCCAAAGTCGATTATGGAGTCCACACGTGATATCCTAGGTGCATGCAATAAAAGAAAATTGAAGATCGTGCTCCCTGTGACCCCGCACACGACCAGCAAACTGGTTCATGTCCTGTGCTCCGCTGCGGCCGCAAATGTCTGGCCCGACGAGTGTGAGGAAGCCTTGAGGGCATGTCTCCCCTTAAGGGAGCACCATAAGGCCCTCTTGTCACACACCATGTTTGTGACCATGATCGGGACCTTGGTTGCCAGAGCTCTGGAGCAAGACACCAGGAATAGTGGAAACACTCTGGACCTTCTGGCCGACAGGCACTACGTGAGAAGCATCGTGTGTCACGATTCTAGTAAGACCAGTAAGACGGAAGCAACTGCGTATGCCGGTATCATGGCCGTGCACATGGAGATGAATGCCCTGGCTGACAAGGCAAAAGAGAGACAGGCTCTCAATCAACGGTGTGGATCCAAGCTCAGCCAAGAGGACGCCAGAGCCCACTCGTGGGACAATATCTATCGTGACCCCAATGCACTGATAACACCCATGGCCAACTTTGGACTCAAGCACCATTACAAGGAAAGCCCCCATCACCCCGAGCACTTCACACAGGGTGGTGCTATGTGTGACATGAACCTTGTGGAAGCTATCGTGGACGGATTGGCTTGCATATTCGAGGGAAGCAAGGGCCACAAAGACGTCCACTCGTGGCTGGATATGTACAAGGTTGAGAGGTTCGGAGATGCTCGCAACAAGAACAGTGCAAGAGAGATCCTCGAGGCTCTCAAGACCTACGTCACTGAGGATGACTATAAAGCATGTCAATCTTCCGGTGGGCCATAGACGCTATCGTTGGTGAATCTCCCCTATGGTCCCGTGTGAACATGGATGCGTGTTGCACTCACACTGTCAACAAAGGTGACCAGCGGGATTTGCTGTCATGCTACCGACCCCGGGGTTGTGACCACTGAGCTGTGTAACCCGTAATTAATGTTCTGTTGTAAGTGTGTACCATTCTGTGTTTACATGTTGGCGCACCATGAGGCATTCTACATGGATCATAGCCAACTGTGTGTTACTATACATACATGTACTTTTGAGTCAATAAAGTGTACCTATGCCTGGATCAGAGTGTGACCGTGTTGTTTGATTTCCTTTCCTGCTTTCCATCCATTCACACCGTAACCGTGTCAAGAGTCAGAAAGTGACGGGTAATGAATGTGTCACTGTGTCACCCTGTGAGATATGATTTCATGTACAACCAAAAGACAAAAGAAACACGCCATGGGGTTCGTTCAAGTCGATGCTGACATGTCTTTATTGATACAACACATACAGCAACAGCATTTGTGCTCTCTGAGGTTCAACTATGTACAGTGAGGTTTGGACATTGGGCAGTGTGGCGCAGGCTTCACACATGGAGTGGAAACACAAGTCTTTACCACAACGGTTGTGCATGCAGGTTTCCACGCCGTATGCCACGTCTACACCGAGAGCAGGTTGCACAGCCGTCATGTCAACCCCCAGAACATGTGACACACAGAGCTCTGAACCTATCCTCGCTCGAAGAAAGCTCACACAATGTCAGTTTCAGCGCGTGTCTCTCTTGGGGACTGGCACACAACAGCTCGCCGAAGCTCGACGTGTGCATGTCTCGCCCCTCCCGGTAGCTCTTGTTGTCCATCCTCATGGTAATCCCTTCCCGTCCACAAGGCGTAAGCACGGCCACTACATCGGAATCTCCGCTGCACACGGTCACGCTGCCCGTGAGGACATTGGCCAACTCGTGTCAGCGTGTCAGCCTCTGTGCTCCTACACAGAAGACACGCGTCCCGCAACAAAGACACTTGTGAACTCGTGGGGTCCGCGAAGCTTGCCACGAAAACGCCCTCGAGACCATCGGGACGTTCTATCTCTCCGTAACTGGGATATACGTTGCAGAGCTCACACTCGGGAGATGTCAGGTCATTGAGCATATTTGGCAACACACTGTCATCCTCCGTGTACTTCTCGTGGAACGACACAAGGTTTTCGACAGAGGTTCCCTCACATTCCCCCTTGGCCCTGGTCACTAGAAACAACTTGTTTTTCATACCCATATCGGCCAACAGTTTCATCATTGTGTATTCTATGGCGCATAGATTGCGCATACAAAACTCCATGTGAGGCGCAGGCGTGCGGTTGAGTCTCATCTCCCTCACGGCTGGCTTCTGAGCCCTAGTTCCATCTTTGACAAGCACCACACACTGACTGACCTCATTCTCCGAGATGTAGCACAACGCCAGCGTTCTGGCCATATGCAGTATTGACCCCTGTGGATCATCCTCGATGTAGTCACTCTCCTTGACTTTGTGGATAACCATGAGATGGTCTATCAGAGTCCAATCCTGTGGCTGACACGGGCGGTCGATCAATTCGAACGGGGCTAGGTGAGGGTTTGCGAGCATTGCGTGGATAGCATTGTGTCTCAAACCCATGTTGGTCAAAACGGTGGAGTAGGAGCCTATTGGAGCACTGGGTCATAGACAGTACACTGTCTTGAGATCGGTTTGACTCGGGGACAGCTTATCCAACCAAAGACCATGGAGGACTCACAGTCTGAGTCACCACAGAGGAGAACTATATATGTGTGTGTGTGTGTGTGTGTGTGTGTGTCCGTGTGTGTGCGTGTGTGTGCATGTGTGCGTGTGTGTGCGTACGTGTGTGTTTGTGTGTGTACAACCGCAGCAACCTTGCAACCGAAACTTTCCATGGCTTCCGGGAAA
This sequence comes from Perca flavescens, assembly GCF_004354835.1. NCBI lineage: Eukaryota > Metazoa > Chordata > Actinopteri > Perciformes > Percidae > Perca > Perca flavescens. Next base: position 317,785 of record NW_021166680.1, read on the forward strand.
CAATTATTCTACTTTGAAGAAAAAAAAACAAGAAAGAAAGAGAAGCCATGTAGACCACAGCAGTTTTAATCATCGTCGGAATCATCTTCACTCTGACGGGCCAAGCCGCGAGCGGCGAACCTCTTCTTGTCGTCATTGAAAAGCTTGTTCCTGTAACTCAATTCTGTCTCGTCTAAGCGGGAGGCCTCGCTCGGCTCTGCAGAGGCCAGCCGAGTCTCGACTCTCATGTTCACACACGTAGGAGTGAGACAATTGAGCACTTGCGGGCAGAAACTGTTCAGCCACGGGAACTTGCTGTGCAGGGACCTAGAAATCGTGGGTTGCGAGCAACAGCTCATGTCAACCTTGTTGGTCCCGGGTCTGGCAATCACCAGGTATGCCGCGGACCGCTCCGCCATGCTTGGGTACGTGAGCGAGAACATCAACCATGTGAGCCACAGTTGCGTGTTGTATCGCCACAAGGTGACCGGATCCAGTTAAATGGTTGTTCCTGGTCTTGAGCTCAAGCAGCACTACGTTGTCCCTTACGGTGTCCTGGGCCACTAGGTCCACTTTGGTGTAGAATCCCCACGTGTCGTCTATGGACGTGCACCGTGTACAGCCGTTGTGGTACGTGTAGGCTCCGGCTACGCCGCTACTGCTGCCACTGCCACTGCCGCTAAACCTGTTGGGCCTGGGCACACCGGCAACTTTGAGGCCTGCGCATATCGGAGTCAGGCGCAGAGCTTTGAGCTGCGTGAGAATGAGACAAGACACCGGGCCCACGTCACGTATTGTCTTCTTTTCGTCGAACACGTCCTTGCACTGAGCATCTACCACAGTGCCTATAATGGAGGACATGTGGGTCCTGTCCCACAGGAGCCTGCAGGCTTCCGGAGTGAGCGCTCTTGACCTCAACAGTTGCAACAGCGCTTTCTTGAGTGCCAACCCGTGGGACTCGTTGGGCGCATTCAGATTTCTTACGTACTCTGGCACCCACTCGAGCGAACTGTGCGGGTTGGCGTTCAGGTCCCTAACGACCCTGGTGAACATGTCCATGCTTATCATGTTGTGTTTGCGCGCTCGCTTTCTGTACAGCTTGATAGACTCAAGAGTCTTGGTGATGCCCTGAACCTTGTACCAACGGTCGTCTGCGGTAGACTTTGCGCACAGGGTGCCGCGCGAGCCACGGAACACGATCGCCGGGTCTTGGAGCTTCATTGGACTAAAGTGCTAGGATCGTCGGCTCACTGGTATAGCCGCTGCGGGGAGAAACTGCATTGCGAGTAATAAGTACCAACAAACCTACAAGAGCTGCAAGGATCCTCTCTGAGCTATGCATCGGAATAGGAACCTGATGAGCATCGAGACTCTGGTAGCCCATACCAAGAAAGTCCCGACCCTATTGAACGGAGCCGCTGTCCGCTTTAAGGGTAAGCTGGGAGCAGCGATAGCCGTCATCACCTCTCTCATCGTGGGCTTCCTCACCATACCCAACAACATCCTGTACTTCATCGACAGCAAACACGGCACCAGGGCCACGGGATGTCCAGCCGCGGCCCAGGCTAAGCCCGAATACGAGTACGCTTACATCCATGCAGGGATAGCTTTAATCACACTGGGGTGCCTGGCCATGGTCGCAAGCATAGTGCTCAGCTATTTTGCCGCCGAGAGCAAACTGAAAATGGACGACGTGCCAGATCCGTACCAGGACCAGGACCGTGATCACGTTCCTCATCATGATGAACATTGAGCTGTTCATGGCCGTGATAGCGGGATGCATGGAGTTACTGTATCGACCGCTGATCAGCAATGCTCAGAGGCTGCATAACACGGAGTGTGCCATCGCCGTGTTCAATATCGTAATCTACGCCATGTACGTGGTGACCATGGTCATGACCTTGACTGTTCTCAAGGAGAGACGCGACACTGTCCAGTTTGATGGTCAGAGAGCGATCCCGAACACCGCAGCCTCTGTTCCAGACCACAGAAGCTACTACGAGCCGTACAATTCAATGTCGAGCTTCATCTAATCCGTGACAGCCCCGTATTTACATTCACCAACGCGTTAGGTCTCTCATTTCACTGATGTTTTCACTGAGTGGCTGCCATGAAGCTCACAGACTACATTTCATAAAAAAAAAAACACATCCAACTGCAGGTAAAGCATCCATCTCTGTTTCAAGTTGCGGTGAATTGGGCTTTAGGGCAGACAATGCCGCGTTCTGCCAGCAGATGCCGGGAAACCGGCATTTTCCGATCCCTTAACCCTTGTGTTGTCCTTTGGGTCACAGGGACCCGTTCAGTTTATTTGATTTTTTGTATTGGCCTGGCGTTGCGCTTCGGGTCTCTGTGACCCATACGTTATTCCGTGGTATTCCAATGCTACCGCGGCCCTAGCCTTCGGGTCTCTGTGACCCATACGTTATTCCGTGGTATTTCCCTGCTACAGCGGCCCTGGCCTTCGGGTCTCTGTGACCCATACGTTATTCTGTGGTATTTCTTCAATACAGCGGCCCTGGCCTTCGGGTCTCTGTGACCCATGCGTTATTCTGTGGTATTTCTCCCATACAGCGGCCCTGGCCTTCGGGTCTCTGTGACCCATACGTTATTCCGTGGTATTTCCCTGCTACCGCGGCGATGGCCTTCGGGTCTCTGTGACCCATACGTTATTCCGTGGTATTCCCCTGCTACCGCGGCTCTGGCCTTCGGGTCTCTGTGACCCATACGTTATTCCGTGGTATTTCCCTATACAGCGGCCCTGGCCTTCGTGTCTCTGTGACCCATACGTTATTCCGTGGTATTCCCCTGCTACCTGGCCCTGGCCTTCAGTCTCTGTGACCCATACGTTATTCCGTGGTATTTCCCCTATACAGCGGCCCTGGCCTTCGGGTCTCTGTGACCCATACGTTATTCCGTGGTATTTCCCTTCTACCGCAGCCCTGGCCTTCGGGTCTCTGTGACCCATACGTTATTCCGTGGTATTTCCCCTATACAGCAGCCCTGGCCTTCGGGTCTCTGTGACCCATACGTTATTCCGTGGTATTTCCCTGCTACCGCGGCCCTGACCTTTGGGTCTCTGTGACCCATACGTTATTCCGTGGTATTTCTCCAATACAGTGGCCCTGGCCTTTGGGTCTCTGTGACCCATACGTTATTCCGTGGTATTCAGGGCACTCCGGCCTGGCTCGTAGTAGTAACACAGAAATGGTAAGGGAAAGGGGGAAAGAAACAAACCTCATCCTCGTCCTAATAAACACTTTTATTATACACACACACACCCACACACACACACACACATTTACACTGTTCACATTTGTCTTTTTGTTTTTGTCATCTTTGCTTCGTCTTGTTCTTTTGGACCTTTGTACTCTTTGTACTCGGTTCAGCAGCCGGTTGCGATGCCGGCATGGCCCGTTGTGTGACTCTAAATGTGGAGCTGCATCGTTTTCTCAAACGCGCAGAACAAGAGGCACGCTTAGCACGCTCAGCACGCGCAGTACCGTGCGAGGCACGCGCGGCACGCATAGCTCGCGTAACACGCATAGCACGCGAGGCATGCGCAGCACGCAATGTCCCCCAAGTGGAAGAGATGGAAGACAAAAACACACAAGTGGAAGAGATGGAAGACAAAAACACACGAGTGGAAGAGATGGAAGACAAAAACACACAAGTGGAAGAAGAAGAAGAAGAACAAGATGAAGAAGAAGAAGAAGAAGAAGAGGAAAAAGATATTGATGATGATGACCAGAGCGACTCTGACGAGGAAGACGAATGGTCATCCGGCGGGTGTGCATCAGAAGACGACAGAGACAAACACGACGCAGCCGACGGAGAAAAAGACTGCCACGGAGAAAAGGACTGCCGCGATGCCAGCGACCACGACGCGGGAGAAGAGGACTACGACGCCGACAACCGAGACGAACGAGGACAAGAACAAGGTCAAGGACAAGAACAAGGACAAGAACAAGGACAAGAACGAGGAGCAGACATAGCCGCAGCAGCCCAAGAGGGTGTACGGCAAAGGGGAGAAGAAGAAGAAGAAGAGGGCCAAGACGACGGGCAGGATGAGCAGGACGAGCAGGAGAGCGAAAGGTTCGTGTCGAGAAACGGCTAAATCGAATGGTCCTCAACAACGTACCAGTCGCCCTCAACCTCATTTCCGTGGCACAGCACAAGAACGAGAAGAGAACAAGACCAAGAACGAGAACAAGACCAAGAACAAGACCAAGACCAAGACCAAGACCAAGACCACAGATGCGCTAACGCTCCAGAGAACCCGGGACCCACAGAGTACGCGACATACTCTCCACGTTCGACCTGTTGGTCATGCGGCGCATACTAGAGATCGTGGTGACCGCCATGAACCTCGAGGGCCTGAGGAAATGCTGGAAAATGACTGGAAAATGACGGACGTCACGGAGCTGCCCGGCTACCTCGGGCTGCTGCTCCTTGCGGCACAATGTCGCTCAAGCGATTCCACGCGCTCTCTCGAGTGCTGCGATTCGACGACCGCAAGACGTGCCAGACGAGCCTCGGACAAACTGGCGGCCATACGACAAGTGTGGGACGCCTGGGTGTGGCGGCTGCCTAGCCTCTACAACCCGGGGCCCGACGTGACCGTGGACGAGCAGCTGGTTCCCTTTCGAGGTGTGTGTGTGTATGTGTATGTATGTATGTATGTATGTATGTGTATGTGTGTTTTTTGTAACTTTTTCATCGTCACTCTTCTCCTCCCATGCTCATGCTCATCCTTTTCCCCGCATTGTCCGTCACGTCCACCAAGGTCGATGCTCCTTCCGCCAGTACATGCCCAGCAAGCCCGCCAGGTACGGACTCAAGTTGTGGGTGGCCTGCGACGCCGGCTCCAGCTACGCGTGGAACATGCAGGTCTACACGGGCAAGTCTGTGAGCGGCGAGCCCGAGAGGAATCAGGGCGCCCGAGTGGTGATGGACCTGACCGAGGGCCTGCGGGGCCCCCGCAATGTGACGTGCGACAACTTTTTCACCTCCTACGAGCTGGCCCGGCGGCTCCTCCACGACAGGCACCTCACCGTGGTGGGCATGATGCGCAAAAACAAGCCCGAGCTGCCTTGCTCGACACCAAGGGCCGCGCGGTCTTCTCGTCCAGGTTCGCCTTCACGCCCACCGTCACTCTGGTGTCCTACGTGTCCAAGAGGAACAGGAACGTGGTGCTGCTGAGCACGCTGCACACGGGGGATGCGCGGGTCAGCGCCTCCACGGCCGCCAAGCCCGACATCATCCTGCACTACAACAGCACCAGGGGCGGCGTGGACAACCTGGACAAGCTCGTCGGCACGTACAGCTGCCGCAGGAAGACGGCGCGCTGGCCCCTCGCCCTGTTCCACAACATCCTCGACGTGTCCGCCTACAACGCCTTTGTGCTCTGGCGAGAGCTCAGGCCCGAGTGGCTGCGCGGCAAGCTCAACAGGCGCAGGGCTTTCCTCGAGTAGCTGGGCAGGGCGCTCGTCACTCCGCTCATCGAGAGACGCTTGCGTCTCCCTCGCACGCAGGCGTCCGCCGCGCTCATCAAAGCCGTGGCGGCGAGGTCATGCGAGCCGAGGTCAGGCGCTGGTGTCAGGCGAGCCCGACAGGACCAGCGAGGAGACGAGGAGGAGGAGGAGGAGGAAGACGATGAGGAGGAGGACGAAAACAACGAGGAGGAGGACGAAAACGACGAGCAAGACAACGAGGAGGAAGCAGCGCCGAGAGCGCCGAGCAAGCGAAAGAGGTGTCAGCTCTGTCCAAAGAAAAAGGACCGCAAGACACACACCGTGTGCGGTGGCTGCCAGAGATACGTCTGCGGGAGCTGCACACAGCCCTACTGCGCGGACTGCGTGAGACAGTAGCCTCTTGGGTCACGCGGCGGTTTAAGCGTCGTCTTTGCCTTTACGCTGCACACAAAAAAAAAAACAGCGACATCAACTTTCCAATGCAACAAGGGTCCCGGGGACCCGAGGGACACAAGCCGCCACGAGGCCAGGTAGTTGTCGTGGCAAGGCGGTCAAATAGTAGACTAGGGTCCCGGGGACCCGAAGGACGAGGTGAGCGTGTGACATGGAATAACATGGTAACATAAGCCAGGGTCCCGGGGACCCGAAGGACGAGGCGAGCGTGTGACATGGAATAACATGGTAACATAAGCCAGGGTCCCCAGGACCCAAAGGACAGAGGCCGCGAGGCTAGTAGCAAATGCATAGAATCACAATAAGCCAGGGTCCCGGGGACCCAAAGGACAGAGGCCGCGAGGCTAGTAGCAAATGCATAGAATCACAATGACCGAGGGTCCCGGGGACCCAAAGGACAGAGGACGCGAGGCTAATACAAAAGTGAATAGACTAAACAAGTTCCCATGACACGAAGGACAATACAAGGGTTAAAGCTTGTTTTCATCGCTAAAATAGCTTTACAGTCATTTCCTTCAAGAATCTCTTATAAAGAAGTTTCTATGTCAGAATCATGTGTAAGGTGCTCCAAACTGCTTCTTGTGGCGTGTAAAGCTTGTTTCCATCACTAAAATAGCTTTACAGTCATTTCCTTCAAGAATCTCTTATAGAGATGTTTCGGTTTCAGAATCCTGTTCAAGGTGCTCTAAACAGGTTCTTGTGGCGAGTAAAGCTTGTTTCCACCACTAAAACAGCATTACAGTCATTTCGTACCAGGAGTGCTTATCAAGATGTTTTTATGTCAGAATCATGTTCAAGGTGCTCTAAACAGCTTCTTGCGGCGTGTAAAGCTTGTTTCCATCGCTAAAATAGCTTTACAGTCATTTCCTTCAAGATTCTCTTATAAAGAAGATTCTATGTCAGAATCATGTGTGAGGTGCTCCAAACGGTTTCTTGTGGCGTGTAAAGCTTGTTTCCATCGCTTAAAAAGCTTTACAGTCATCTCCTTCAAAAACTACTATAAAGATGTTTCTGTTTCAGAATCATGTTCAAGGTGCTCCAAACAGATTCTTGTGGCGAGTAAAGCTTGTTTCCATCACTAAAACAGCATTACAGTCATTTCGTACCAAGAGTGCTTATCAAGATGTTTTTATGTCAGAATCATGTTCAAGGTGCTCCAAACAGCTTCTTGTGGCGTGTAAAGCTTGTTTCCATCACTAAAATAGCTTTATATTCATTTCCTTCAAGAATCTCATATAAAGAAGTTCCTATGTCAGAATCATGTGTAAGGTGCTCCAAACAGCTTCTTGTGGCGTGTAAAGCTTGTGTCCATAACTAAAATAGCTTTATATTCATTTCCTTCAAGAATCTCTTTTAAAGAAGTTTCTATGTCAGAATCATGTTCAAGGTGCTCCAAACAGCTGCTTGAGGCGTGTAAAGCTTGTTTCCATCAATATAACAGCATTACAGTCATTTCGTACCAGGAGTGCTTATCAAGATGTTTTTATGTCAGAATCATGTTCAAGGTGCTCTAAACAGCTTCTTGCGGCGTGTAAAGCTTGTTTCCATCACTAAAATAGCTTTACAGTCATTTCCTTCAAGAAACTCCTATAGAGATGTTTTTATGTCAGAATCATGTTCAAGGTGCTCTAAACAGCTTCTTGCGGTGTGTAAAGCTTGTTTCCATCGCTAAAATAGCTTTACAGTCATTTCCTTCAAGAATCTCTTATAAAGAAGTTTCTATGTCAGAATCATGTGTAAGGTGCTCCAAACTGCTTCTTGTGGCGTGTAAAGCTTGTTTCCAACACTAAAATAGCTTTACAGTCATTTCCTTCAAGAATCTCTTATAAAGAAGTTTCTATGTCAGAATCATGTGTAGGTGCTCCAAACAGCTTCTTGTGGCGTGTAAAGCTTGTTTCTATCACTAAAATAGCTTTACATTCATTTCCTTCAAGAATCTTTTATAGAGATGTTTCTGTTTCAGAATCATGTTCAAGGTGCTCTAAACAGCTTCTTGTGGCGAGTAAAGCTTGTTTTCATCACTAAAATAGCTTTACAGTCATTTCATTGAAGAATCTCTTATAAAGGAAGTTTTTATGTCAGAATCATGTTCAAGGTGCTCCAAACAGCTTCTTGTGGCGTGTAAAGCTTGTTTCCATCGCTAAAATAGCTTTACAGTCATTTCCTTCAAGATTCTCTTACAAAGAAGATTCTATGTCAGAATCATGTGTAAGGTGCTCCAAACGGCTTCTTGTGGCGTGTAAAGCTTGTTTCCATCGCTTAAAAAGCTTTACAGTCATTTCGTTCAAAAAACTACTATAAAGATGTTTCTGTTTCAGAATCATGTTCAAGGTGCTGTAAACAGATTCTTGTGGCGAGTAAAGCTTGTTTCCATCACTAAAACAGCATTACAGTCATTTCGTACCAGGAGTGCTTATCAAGACTTTTTTATGTCAGAATCATGTTCAAGGTGCTCCAAACAGCTTCTTGTGGCATGTAAAGCTTGTTCCCATCACTAAAATAGCTTCATATTCATTTCCTTCAAGAATCTCTTATAAAGAAGTTTCTATGTCAGAATCATGTGTAAGGTGCTCCAAACAGATTCTTGTGGCGTGTAAAAGTTTTTTCCATCACTAAAATAGCTTCACAGTCATTTCCTTCAAGAATCTCTTATAAAGATGTTTCTGTTTCAGAATCATGTTCAAGGTGCTCTAAACAGTACCGTTTGTAATTTTCAGGAAGAAACTCCTATAAAGATGTTTTATTTCAGAATCATGTTCAAGGTGCTAAAATAGGCATGTAAAAACTTGTTTCATCACAAAATAGTCAGTCATTTCCTTCAAGAATCTCTTATAAAGGAAATTTATATGTCAGAATCATGTTCAAGAAGCTCTAAACAGGTTGTTGCAGCGTGTAAAGTTGTTTCCATCGCTAAAAAAAGCTTTGATGTGTCTATGTCAGAATCATGTTCAAGGGTCTCTAAACAGCTTCTTACGGCGTGTAAAGCTTGTTTCCATCACTAAAAAAGCTTTACAGTAATTTCCTTCAAGAATCTCTTATAAAGATGTTTCTATGTCAGAATCATGTGTAAGGTGCTTGAAACTGCTTCTTGCGGCGTGTAAAGCTTGTTTACAGTCACTAAAATAGCATTACACTCATTTCCTTCAAGAATCTCTCATAAAGGAAGTTTATATGTCAGAATCATGTTCAAGGAGCTCTAAACAGGTTGTTTCAGTGTGTAAAGTTGTTTCCATCGCTAAAAAAAGCTTTACAATAATTTCCTTCAAGAATCTCTCATAAAGGAAGTTTATATGTCAGAATCATGTGTAAGGTGCTCTAAACAGCTTTTTGTGGTGAGTAAAGCTGGTTTCCATCACTAAAAAAGCTTAACAGTCGTTTCCTTCAAGAATCTCTTATAAAGGAGGTTTCCATGTCAAAATCATGTGTAAGGTGCTCCAAACTGCTTCTTGCGGCGTGTAAAGCTTGTTTCCATCACTAAAATAGCATTACAGTCATTTCCTTCAAGAATCTCTCATAAAGGAAGTTTATATGTCAGAATCATGGTCAAGGAGCTCTAAACAGGTTGTTGCAGCGTGTAGAGTTGTTTCCATCACTAAAAAAGCTTTACAGTAATTTCCTTCAAAATTCCTATAAAGATGTTCCTGTTTCAGAATCATGTTCAAGGGTCGTCACACCTCCCAGACGACTCTTCCCAATTTCTCTTTCTACACAGAGATGAAGCACTGCTGCATGTGCAAGGCATGATTACAAAAACACTTACCAGTGGCTTAGTGACAATACCGGGTTACCACAAGACACTAAACAATATTACAAAACACACACGCAGTTTGTTTCAATTGAAAAAGCCTTTATTCAGGTTCATAAACATCAAAGGGTTTGGTATCATTGGCATTGATAATGAAACACTGAAGACAGCAATGTCTACAGTTAGTTGGCAACACCTTTGAGAAAAGAGCGCAGTGTAGATGTCCTCCAAACACATCCAGGTAGCTTGAGGCGTATAGCATCATTCTTGAATGAAATGACTGTAAAGCTATTTTAGCGAGGGTAAAAAGCTTCACAACCCCACAACAACCTGTTAAACACCTTGAACATGATTCTGACATAAAAACATCTTGATAAGCACTTCTGGTAGGAAATGATTGACAAGCTATTTCAGATATGGAAACTAGTTTTGCACGCCACAAGAAGATGTTTGGAGCACATTACACATGATTCTGACATAGAAACGTCCTTTATAAAAGATTCTTGAAGGAAATGACTGTAAAACTTTTTTAGCGAGGGAAACAAGCTTTACACGCCACAAGAAGATGTTTGGAGCACATTACACATGATTCTGACATAGAAACTGCCTTTATAAGAAATTCTTGAAGGAAATGACTGTATTTATATTATAGTGATGGAAACAAGCTTTGCACACCACAAGAAGCTGTTTGGAGCACTTTACACTGATAAGCTATTTCAGATATGGAAACAAGCTTTACACGCCACAAGAAGCTGTTTAGAGCACCTTGAACATGATTCTGAAAATGAAACATCTTTATATTTTGGTAGGAAAGGACTGACAAGCTATTTTAGATATGGAAACAAGCTTTACACGCCACAAGAAGCTGTTCGGAGCACCTTACACATGATTCTGACATAGAAACTGCCTTTATAAGAAATTCTTTAACCCTTGTATTGTCCTTCGTGTCACAGGAACTTGTTTCGTTTATTCATTTTTGTATTAGCCTCGCGGCCTCTGTCCTTCGGGTCCCCGGGACCCTGGCTTATTGTGATTCTATGCATTTGCTACTAGCCTCGCGGCCTCTGTCCTTTGGGTCCCCGGGACCCTGGCTTATTGTGATTCTATGCATTTGCTACTAGCCTCGCGGCCTCGGTCCTTTGGGTCCCGGGGACCCTGGCTTATGTTACCATGTTATTCCATGGCACACGCTCGCCTCGTCCTTCGGGTCCCCGGGACCCTAGTCTACTATTTGACCGCCTTGCCATGTCAACTACCGCGGTGGCAACTATTTGGCCCTTGGGGTCTCCGGGACCCTCGCCTAGTCAATGACATTTTTGTCTCTCGCTACTGGCCTCGTGGCGGCTTGTATCCCTCGGGTCCCCGGGACCCTTGTTGCATTGGAAAGTTGATGTCGCTGGTTGTTTTTTTTTGTGTGCAGCGTAAAGGCAAAGGCGCAGCTCAAACCGCCGCGCGAGCCGAGAGGCTACTGTCTCACGCAGTCCGCGCAGTAGGGCTGTGTGCACCTCCCGCAGACGTATCTCTGGCAGCCACCGCACACGTTGTGTGTCTCGGTCCTTTTTCTTTGGACAGAGCTGACACCTCTTTCGCTTGCTGGGCACTCTCGGCGCTCTCGGCGCTGCTTCTTCCTCGTCGTCTTGCTCGTCGTTTTTGTCCTCCTCGTCTTCCTCCTCGTCTCCTCGCTGGTCCTGTCGGACTCGCCTGACACCAGCGCCTGACCTTGGCTCGCATGACCTCGCTGCCACGGCTTTGACGAGCGCGGCAGACACCTGCGTGCGAGGGAGACGCGAGCGTCTCTCGATGAGCGGAGTGACGAGCACCCTGCCCAGCTGCTCGAGGAAAGCCCTGCGCCTGTTGAGCTTGCCGCACAGCCACTCGGGCCTGAGCTCTCGCCAAAGCACAAAGGCGTTGTAGGCGGACACGTCGAGGATGTTGTGGAACAGGGCGAGGGGCCAGCGTGCCGTCTTCCTGCGGCAGCTGTACGTGCCGACGAGCTTGTCCAGGTTGTCCACGCCACCCCTGGTGCTGTTGTAGTGCAGGATGATGTCGGGCTTGGCAGCTGTGGAGGCGTCCCCCGTGTGCAGCGTGCTCAGCAGCACCACGTTCCTGTTCCTCTTGGGCACGTAGGACACCAGAGTGACGGTGGGCGTGAAGGCTAAACTGGACGAGAAGACCGCGCGGCCCTTGGTGTAGAGCAAGGCGTGCGGCAGCTCGGGCTTGTTTTTGCGCATCGTGCCCACCACGGTGAGGTCCCTGTCGTGGAGGAGCCGCCGGGCCAGCTCGTAGGAGGTGAAAAAGTTGTTGCACGTCACATTGCGGTGGCCCCGCAGTCTCTTGGTCAGGTCCATCACCACTCGGGCGCCCTGATTCCTTTCGGGCTCGCCGCTCACAGACTTGCCCGTGTAGACCTGCATGTTCCACGCGTAGCTGGAGCCGGCGTCGCAGGCCACCCACGACTTGAGTCCGTACCTGGCGGGCTTGCTGGGCATGTACTGGCGGAAGGAGCATCGACCTTGGTGGACGTGACGGACAACAATGAGCATGAGCATGGGAGGGAAAGAGTGACGATGAAAAAGTTACAAAAACACATACATACACACACACAAACACACACACACACACACACACACACACACACACACACACACACACACCTCGAAAGGGAACCAGCTGCTCGTCCACGGTCACGTCGGGGCCCGGGTTGTAGAGGCGAGGCAGCTCCCGCACCCAGGCATCCCACACTTCTCGTATGGCCGGCAGTTTGTCCGAGGCTCGTTTGGCGCCTCTCGTCTCGTGGTCGTCGAATTGCAGCACTCGCGAGAGCGCGTGGAATCGCTTGAGCAACATTGTGCCGCGGAAAATGGCCCTGCCGCTCTCCTCATGCCACAGGCTCTCCAGGGCCTCGTTTCGGGACCTGTGCACGCCGGCGAGGGGCAGCAGCCCGAGGTAGCCGCGCAGCTCCGTGACGTCCGTCATTTTCCAGTCGTTGCCGCGTTTCCTCAGGCCCTCGAGGTTCGTGGCGGTCACCATGATCTCTAGTATGCGCCGTGTGACCAACAGGTTGAACGTGGAGAGTATGTCGTGGGCGCGTGTGGCCGCGTACTCTGTGGGTCCCGGGTTCTCTGGAGCGTTAGCGCATCTGTGGTCTTGTTCTTGTTCTTGTTCTTGGTCTTTGTCTTGGTCTTGTTCTTGTTCTTGTTCTTGTTCTTGGTCTTGTTCTCGTTCTTGGTCTTGGTCTTGGTCTTGGTCTTGGTCTTGGTCTTGTGCTGTGCCACGGAAATGAGGTTGAGGGCGACTGGGTTGATACGTCGTTGAGGACCATTTGATTTCGCTGTTTCTCGACACGAACTCGACTGCCCGTCGTCTTGGCCCTCTTCTTCTTCCGCTTCTTCTTCTTCTTCTTCTTCTACTTCTTCGTCTTCTCCCCTTTGCCGTACACCCTCTTGGGCTGCTGCGGCTATGTCTGCTCAGAGTACGTAAGAAACCTGAATGCACCCAACGAGTCCCACGGGTTGGCACTCAAGGAAGCGCTGTTGCAACTGTTGAGGTCAAGAGCGCTCACTCCGGAAGCCTGCAGGCTCCTGTTGGACAGGACCCACATGTCCTCCATTATAGGCACTGTGGTAGACGCTCAATGCAAGGACGTGTTCAACAAAACATTGTGTGGTGCTTGTCAAAGATGGAACTAGGGCTCAGAAGCCAGCCGTGAGGGAGCTGAGACTCAACCGCACGCCTGCGCCTAACATGGAGTTTTGTATGCGCAATCTATGCGCCATAGAATACACAATGATGAAACTGTTGGCTGATATGGGTATGAAAAACAAGTTGTTTCTAGTGACCGGGGCCAAGGGAGAATGTGAAGGAACCTCTGTCGAAAACCTTGTGTTGTTCCACAAGAAGTACACGGAGGATGACAGTGTGTTGCCAAATATGCTCAATGACCTGACACCTCCCGAGTGTGAGTTCTGCAACGTATACGTTGAGGAGAGTTACGGAGAGATAGAACGTCCCGATGGTCTCGAGGGCGTTTTCGTGGCGAGCTTCACAAGTGTCTTTGTTGCGGGACGTGTGTCTGCTGTGTAGGAGCACAGAGGCTGACACACTGCTCGTGGAGTTGGCCAATGTCCTCACGGGAAACTTGACCGTGTGCAGCGGAGATTCCGATGTAGTGGCCGTGCTTACGGCTTGTGGACGGGAAGGGATTACCATGAGGATGGACAACAAGAGCTACCGGGAGGGGCGAGACATGCACACGTCGAGCTTCGGTGAGCTGTTGTGTGCTAGTCCCCAAGAGAGACACGCGCTGAAACTGACATTGTGTGAGCTTTCTTTGAGCCAGGATAGGTTCAGAGCTCTGTGTGACATCACTGCCGGAGACGAGCACCTGCTACACATAAACTTTGAAGCCAGTCTGGATGAGCACCAGGAGGCCGAGGGGAGAGTTGACCTAAAGCTAAACGTAGCCAGGTACCTATACCTGGCCGGGATCAGGGGATCTGTGTACGTCGCCTTTCTGTCTAGGTTCTCGAGCAAAGGGGACCGAGTTAAGGTGTTGTGTCGCGCTGTGGACGCACACTGTGCCAATGCGAAAACGGTCAGTTTCCTATTCGAAACACTATGGCCCGCATCTGAACAGGGCCTGACGGCGATCTCTGATTTGGAAAAGCCCACGTGTGTCGGAGAGAAGAGGAAGATCTCCTGTCTGCAGGAGCACGACAAAGTCCCTGAGCTCGAGCTAGACGATGGTGTAGACGTGGCGGAACTGTGTAAGGAACAGGAGAATGTCTTGCGCGGTCTCAAGCGCTTGAACAAGGCGTACATGACAGGCCTGGTACAGAGGGGCAGCCACGGTCGTTTTTTGAGATTGAACCGAGCAGGCAGGTGTTTTTTCCTGTGCATCAAAGGAGATGTAATCACAGATGCTAAGGAGCGTGCGGAAAAGCTGGTGTTCATGGTGCTGTGTGGGACCGACTACAACAAGGTGCCAAGGGAACTGGGGATCAAGAGATTGATGACCATGGCAGTGACCAAGCACACAGAGTTTTCCTCCTGGTGTCACTTGCTGAGGAGTCTATGGGACGCAATTGACACGTGTTCCCCTCGGGACTGCTACAACCTGGGTGTGCAACTCTCGGAATCGGCCAAGGTCCCAAAGTCGGTCCAGTCTAAGTAGACTGGTTTAATTGTGACTTGATGGTCCGGAGCATGAAATATGTGTACAAACTGTGGAACCTGATGAAACCGAGACCTGGTTCCGAGTACGGATTCTCTGAGCGTGACGGTGTAGTCTGCTTTAACTGTGAGGACTCAACGCTGGACTCCACGCTGGACTCGGGGGCCTGTCCAGGAAGTGTAATGTGACCTCGGTCTCGATAACCACAGCAGCATGATGTGTACGGTGTGATATGTATATGTTGTGCGGTGTACAATAAACTCCTTTAACCCATCCTTTACTGTCTCGCAGAGTGTTTCTCTATGTTTGTGCAAATGACCAAGTGTATACTGGATAACGTGTCACATGTTCTGGGGGTTGACATGACGGCTGTGCAACCTGCTCTCGGTGTCGACGTGGCATACGGCGTGGAAACCTGCACGCACAGCCGTTGTGGTAAAGACTTGTGTTTCCACTCCATGTGTGAAGCCTGCGCCACACTGCCCAATGTCCAAACCTCACTGTACAAAGTTGAACCTGTGTACACTCAGAGAGCACAAATGCTGTTGCTGTATGTGTTGTATCAATAAAGACATGTCAGCATCAACTTGAACGAACCCCATGGCGTGTTTCTTTTGTCTTTTGGTTGTACATGAAATCATATCTCACAGGGTGACACAGGCATTCATTACCCGTCACTTTCTGACTCTTGACACGGTTACGGTGTGAATGGATGGAAAGCAGGAAAGGAAATCAAACAACACGGTCACACTGTGATCCAGGCATAGGTACACTTTATTGACTCAAAAGTACATGTATGTATAGTAACACACAGTTGGCTATGATCCATGTAGAATGCCTCATGGTGTGCCAACATGTAAACACAGAATGGTACAGACTTACAACAGAACACATTACGGGTTACACAGCTCAGTGGTCACAACCCCGGGGTTGGTAGCATGACAGCAAATCCCGCTGGTCACCTTTGTTGACAGTGTGAGTGCAACACGCATCCATGTTCACACGGGACCATAGGGGAGATTCACCAACGATAGCGTCTATGGCCCACCTGAAGATTGACAGGGCTTTATAGTCATCCTCAGTGACGTGGGTCTTGAGAGCCTCGAGGATCTCTCTTGCACTGTTCTTGTTGCGAGCATCTCCAAACCTCTCGACCTTGTACATATCCAGCCACGAGTGGACGTCTTTGTGGCCCTTGCTTCCCTCGAATATGCAAACCAGTCCGTCCACGATAGCTTCCACAAGGTTCATGTCACACATAGCACCACCCTGTGTGAAGTGCTCGGGTGATGGGGTTTTCCTTGTAATGGTGCTTGAGTCCAAAGTTGGCCATGGGTGTTATCAGTGCATCGGGGTCACGATAGATATTGTCCCACGAGTGGGCTCTGGCGTCCTCTTGGCTGAGCTTGGATCCACACCGTTGATTGAGAGCCTGTCTCTCTTTTGCCTTGTCAGCCAGGGCGTTCATCTCCATGTGCACGGCCATGATACCGGCATAGGCAGTTGCTTCCATCTTACTGGTCTTACTAGAATCGTGACACACGATGCTTCTCACGTAGTGCCTGTCGGCCAGAAGGTCCAGAGTGTTTCCACTATTCCTGGTGTCTTGCTCCAGAGCTCTGGCAACCAAGGTCCCGATCATGGTCACAAACATGGTGCTCCCTTAAGGGGAGACATGCCCTCAAGGCTTCCTCACACTCGTCGGGCCAGACATTTGCGGCCGCAGCGGAGCACAGGACATGAACCAGTTTGCTGGTCGTGTGCGGGGTCACAGGGAGCACGATCTTCAATTTCCTTTTATTGCATGCACCTAGGATATCACGCGTGGACTCCATAATCGACTTTGGCAGGTAGAGATATTGACTGTGTTCGGGGATCAGCGGCTGTATTATCACTTGTGTACCCGGATCCTTGTTTGCCATGTCCTTAGCGGAAGGATATGATTGGTCATATGAGGTTTAGCATACGCCATGTCCTGAGTCTATTGGTGACAGGAGTTGGAGGATTGAAGGGCAACTTTAGTAGACAGAGACAAACTGAAGTAGTACTGGTCCAATAGCAAGTACGAGTGTCAAAGTGTCACAAGTAGATAGCTCATAGGTATAGGGGCCATGGGTGTGTCTTAGGACTGGAGAGTAACGTGTGAATAGAGCATCCTTAAGTACTTGTCCTTACGGCACAGTGATTCGCGCGTTTGGACATGTGTGCCACGCTGCACACACACTTACAGCAAAGGCTCTGTAAGACCCCTGTCTATCCTCACGGGGACACGTCGGTTCCCACTACACTTCAGTGTCGTGATTATAACAATCAATAACGTGCAGGTTAGAGCGGACAGGGTAACTGAAGCAGCGCCCATGAACCGGATTCAGGCTATCGCGTGCTCACAGTCTACACAACCCTGAGATCGAGCGATTGTCTGCGCGTGTATTTTGTCCGTGTTTTTTCGAGCTGCGCAATCCATGGCGATCATGGTCTGTAACACAGTCTCCCCTTGCTCCAGCAATTGGGACGAGCGGTCTGCTCGGTCCCGAACGCTAGCGATAGACGTGTGCATCTCGGCCTCAGACAGAAAGTAGACCCTGGAGACTATCCTGGGGCTCTTGTTCGCCTTGACTTGACGTGTGGTTGCAAAGACACCGTGAGCTCCCTCGGGCGCGGTCCTCAGCGTGTACGTGTCCCATTGTGGCTGGTAGCAGACAGGACCCAAGCACGAGTGCCCGCACACCACCGGGCACTCAGAACCTATCTCGCCCCTCTGGTTCACTACGCACGCCGGGACCGTGGTATTGTCAACCATCAGAGGCTCGCATATCCCGATCAAGTCGCATGAGGGCACCCTGTAGTTTGCGTCTGCATCGCACACCATGGGCCTGTCCAGCCAACAAGTCCTGTTACCATGGGAAGAATTGATGAAGGCCATGTACCAACGCGAGAGCACCATAGGCTTCCAATGCGCCCTCTTGACGACCACGATGAGCCTGGATGACAGCGAGTACGGGTACGTCCGTGTAATACTCGGTAATGAATTTGGGCTCGCACCCGGTCATGTCAGACCTCTTGACGCCTTGCGCACAAGAGAGTAGGCGACGGTGAGCTCCCTGTAAGGCAAAGGTGACAGCGTTGAGCTGCACGGCCAACTGTAACGCGCCGCTCTTCCAGGTGTCCAGCAACTCGTTGAATGCACTTGTATCGTTGGACCCCAAGACCAGCGAGTTGTGTACGGACTCGTTTGGCTCTCAGTGAAGGCGGTCGCGTTTTTCTCCCTCTCCTCCCGTTGCCTGCCCTGCTTTGCTCTCTCGTCTAGTCTTTGTCTCTGTGTACTTTTTAGAGTCTCTCTCTCTGCACTGCTCCTAAACTAAGAATTATGGATTTGATCAACTGGTCTCTTAGCGCAATTGACACCATCTTCTCAACGAGAAGCTTGGGTTCGGGGGAACCTGACTGCCCTGCTGGAACGTTCGCAGCTGGCTACACGATGGACGCGTGGGAGAGGTGGCGGGTCGTGTGTCTGGCGCTTCTTTCCGTGGAGGACATCGAAGATATCTACCTATTCGGAACCATGATAACAGGTCTTTTGCTGATTGGCTCAGGCACTGCCCTGGTTTATCGAGAAATTAAAAAGAAGACGGGAACCGGGCAAAATACCAGGCTGCCCGTCATGGTTGAAGCTGTGGGCAGAGCTGTCGGAACTCAAATTGTGACTCTGAACACCATGAGCCACAAATTGGATACTGTGATTACCATGGGCCAAAAATTGGATACCATCTTGGAGAGACTGTCAGCTCTGGACAAGCTGGACAACATCTTGGGGAAACTCACGGTTTTGGCAAGGAAATTTGATCGATATGGAGACCAGAGGGGACATTTCAGAGAAGTCGAGAGTGACTAACTGCGGCTCCTCGCCCCAAGACAAAACAAATTCCAATCTTATCTTTTCGGCTCCCTGAACCAGCGCTGGCCTTGGCCGAGGCTGGTGTTGAATACTCACTCCCCCTGGAGCACTACAGCGAGGCACACTCTTGCGTTCCCCACCCGACTCCCACTGACACCTGTTGATTGTTGACTCGTACTGGGTCCTGTTTCAAGGCTGACTCCATGGCAACCGGCTGTGTATCGCAATGACAATCGTGCGGACTGAGAAAACCAGATTACGGGGGCCAGACGTAGCTTGACTACTCAGACCTACACATACACAAACTCTTACATATATACAGATATGCAACCACCCCCCACCCCCCTATCCAGCGCCTTCACCGCTTCTAACCCCAGTCAGGCGGGCAGGTCTGGGACCAGCGCCTTTGTTTGGCTGCAGGACCAGATGTCTGCTTGCCTGTGCTGGACTACCTGCGCCCCAACACCCCCATCCCCATGCACCCAACACCCCCCTCCCCCATTGCGTGTCTTGTTTGCCCTTGTATTGGTTGTGCTTATATTATGTTGCTGAGGTGTTTTTTTCCTGTTCCCACACTGTACTCCTCGTGGGGGCATAGTCTGGGAGTTGCCTTATTCTCCTCGTCTCTCCTCATGTCATGCTGTATTTTCTTTACCCCATATTTGTTTGTATGTACCTTGTGAAGCGCTTTGTTGATTTGTTTATCTGTGAAATGCGCTATATAAATAAAATTGGATTGGATTGGATTGGACCCCAAGACCAGCGGGCTGTGTACGGACTTGACTGCGGCAGTCCTGTAGGGTCGCATGACGTCAACGACTTGCGAACCCGAGCCTCTGTTTGCCAAGAGTTTGAAAACGCCTGGGGCTAAAGTGTTCGAGTGGCCCAAGACATCCACGAGAGCGGCTACATCGCCGAAGGCTGCTGCTAGTGAGGATGTGGCCCTGGTGTACTCACGCTTGGCTGTGTTCAAGGTGAGCTAAGCCTCATTCCAACTGTCACTGGAGCACAGTCGATTGCAACGTTGATTTGACGTATTGTCCTCGGTTAAGCCTGTAAAGGCCACTTGGGAGCAATCGGGATACTCGACTTGGAGATGGGTCAGGTTCAATCCCAGAAAGAAATGGTACACTAGGAAAGGGTTTCTTCCAGGCATGCGGATCTTCCATTTACCGGGGGGGATTATTACTCTGTGATCCTGGGAGTCGAGAGAAGCTTGGTATGGGGTTTCACCGGAGCTCGCGTTCAACGGTGCTAAACGTTGACCGAAACCCGGTGGGTTTCTAGCCCAAAGCAGAGTTAGCAGTAGACAGAGTTGCGAGGCCGTAGTCATCTCAAATCATCTCCAGTCATCATCATCATCATCATCATCATTTGAGTTTCCTGAACCGTTGTTGCCGGTATGTACTGCACATCGCGCAGAGCATCACAATCAACGCAATGTTGATTAATAAAGCGAGTACAGCAGCACTCAGGCATAGCGCAGAGGTGCGTGCCAAAATGTACACTACGTGTTGCACTCAAAATTCCGTGCCCCTCTCGTCCTGCACGAGCACTGTAGCCAGTCGAGAGAACGTGTCCCCTAGAGCGCCAAGAGAATTGTTCATTGTGGTCACACATGCCTGGGCCTTTGCGTCGAGATTGCGGTTGAAGTCAGGGCAGTAGAGGACCGCGACGGCTTCCACGATCCTGGAGGTGAGCGGTCCCAGGGCCGCAATGTAGCTTTTCACATTGGGGCCCAGGGACTCATCTCTTTGCATGTAGTAGCCCGGTGCGGGCTGAGGGGACGAGAGCGGCTGGGATCCAAAAGAGAACAGCTCTAGGTCACACGGGATCTCAACGCGCCTCAAACCGTGGTTGACAGCGACTATCATCTTAAGCAACATGTCGCCGTGTGCGTCAACGCCACTTGAAATGGCGATCGGGTACCCTGTGCCTCCTTAAGGCCAACCGTTATGAGCATAGTCTCCCAACTCCATGCACAAAGTAGTGCCCCTGATGCACTCGACCATCTTGGATATCAAGTGCACACTGTCCAGGGTCGAGGTCAGCCTCGAGAGTGAACCTTGGACCGATGGGAATGTGGTGGTGATCTTGTGCTTACTGTAAAGCCACTCGTCTTCTTCTCCTGTAAGCATGGGTTTCCCGAGCCAGCGACTCGCTTCTGATACACTTTGGAGAACAGTGGAGTGTCTGGATCCGTTGACCGGTACTGTCACAGAGATCCTAGCGCGATGCTGAGCCCCGCTAATGTAGCGGTGGCAACCGTGGCGCTGCTTCTCACCGTGGTCTGTGTCATATTCGTCTTCTCGGTGTACACCAAAGGAGGTAAACCTGAGATCTTTGCTCCTTACAACCGTGTCTGGCGAATGGACGCAGATTGTCCCCCTCTTGTGATTCACAAAGGCCACCATGTCCTTGTAATTCAGGTTGACAAGCTGCGCACCGTGCGGGATGACCTTGATCCTCTCAATAGGGTTGTGGGCAACAAACTCGCCGGCGATGGGCGACGGAGCGCCTACGTTCATGTCCGAGGACAAGCCCAATCGCAGGTTCGACATCTCAGGAACCGGCGCAAAGCTTTTCACCGGAGACATGCCCTCGGTCACGCGCTGGAAGAACATGCCCCCTTCTAGCTTATAAACACCGTCCACATGAGCATACGAGTGTCCACCGTCTCCGAATGCCGGGTCCCTCGTATACCGGTAATGTAAGGTCTGGAGCTTTGCGGCAGCCGAGTCGATTGCACGTGAGAGCTCCGTGAAGGTCCGCTCGCGTTGCACAGAGGTGCCAAAGGTGTAGTCGAGGTATCCCAGCGAATATCTATAAACTCCCCACTTGGCTATGTCCTTGATGATGCCGGTGAGGTCACACATTGAGTAGTGGACTCTGCCAGGGTCCCCGGTCCCGTTCTTACCACTGTGTCTGTTGAGCAATGTCATGTGAGCGCAGCTCTGGGGCACGTAGTCGGCCGAGGGCAGCAAGACCACTATGCCAGCGTGGTTGTTCGATCTCGTGCACAACTCCTCGAACACCACGAGTCCTATTCTCTCCCGGTGTTGTTCGTCACGGGGTAGCTTGATCGCATAGATCTCTATCGTCGCTCCCACGGTCCAGCAAGCAGGTCTCAATTGTTCACAGCCCGCGTAGAGACCCCCAGTGGGAAACACAGATATGGTGTCCAGGTTCAGGAAAGCCCCATGTAACGACACGAGCAGGCCTAACTCCCGTAAAACAGTCTCAGCTCGCACCTGGTCGGGCAACAGGGTGTCACTGAGCACACCTCTTACACTTTTGTCCGTCACGGGATAAAAACTCAGCCGTCTTCCTGCACTGTTCATCCCGGCTGCTGGGCGATAGCTGTTTGGACAGATGATGATGATGTTCACGGCTTGGTGTCGGCACACGTTACAGTCCTTGGGGAACGACGGAGCCTCACGACAATCAGGAATGGGATCTTTGACATCTTTCCGGTACAGGAGGGTTTCCTCCGAGTCGTATATGGTCGTCCGTGTGAGACACCTCTCCTTACCACCGTTACATTTAAAGAGATTGTACTCACGAGATTGTACATCGTACCCGCTGATCTTAATGACTTCTGAGATCATGTCTGCCGACAGCCCGGGTATCAAGTCTAACTTGAAACCATATACATTGTTGATCATGGCAAAGTCCACAGACTTTACGCGCAGGTCCACGTCTACAACTACCACTCTCAGAGCTCGCTCGCCACTCTTTATGGTTAATATCCAGTTGAGTATGGCAGCGATCTCTTCCTGACGCGGCGCGACTCGGCTAGAGTGTTTACAAAAGCCCAGCTTCACACCGATACGCTTTCCCCAGCCTTGGTGGATGACAGTTTTCAAGGTGTCCACGGCCGCAAGTGGCACGTGCAGCTCGTGCATGTTTGCGTTGTCCTCATCCTTTGACAAGGATCGTACGGCTATGTGCAAGTAGTGCTCTTCACTGAGAGCCAGTGTGCGGTCTTGTATCACAATGTCAAACTCGACCAATACCACGTCACATCGCAGCACATGCAGAGGCGCAGATGGCGCATCTTGTTTCGGTCCAGGCGAGCGGGTGAAAATGTCCATCTTGACTAGACAGAAGCTTTCAGTCGTGGCGGGGACCGAACCGTACAGAACCCTACCCCGGCTCCTTATTGAGGTGTCGTGTTGGGTGCGTGTGATTTCCAGAGTCCAGTCATTATTGCTGCCCTCGACTCCTTTTGACAGGTGAGCGAACGGGGTCAAGAGACACGTGGGTGAGCACAGGCCTTCAGGGTGGATGTAGTCCAGTAGTGATCGGCTGCAATTGCAGGCCGTGCTCAGCTTGGGTTTCCACACACAGTCGACACTGAGCATGTCAGATAGCCCCATCACGCTTTTGCGCCGTTTGTCACTAAGGGTGACGTGGGCTTGCAATGTGTCAAACAGGCCGCAGTGGAAACTTTCCACAACCAGCGAGATGTCCAGCGTGTCCACCAGGAAGCCACTCAATGAGTCCCTTTTGGTCCAATTGAGGCCTCTGGTAATGTCGTATCGCGAGTTGTATTTCTCAATATACTTCTTGTTTGCTGCGAGCAATAACCTGTTCCCCAAACTACCCGTGTACCAAGTGAGCTCGTTGAATGTGTACCTGTCGGACATGCCCATGGGGATGGTGATTTTAGTGGGTATGATGACCGTGTTGTGTTCCGCCAGCCACAATGGATTGGATTGCACAAACTCAATGGCCGCTTTAGGTCCCAGATCTTGCTGGCCGCGTAGCGGTTTTGCCACGGTCTCGTACATGAGGTTTGCCAATTCATAGGATGACATTTTGTTCAACATGTAGTAAATTTTCTCGAACAACATACCCGTACACATGGGCTGGTAGTTCAAGTTGCACCTACACGTGTTTGGTTCCAACCTGGATAGTTCAACGCACAGATTACTAAGAACCTCCTCTGGCATGTCCCGGAGCTGAGCTCAGTCAGTACGGTTTGACGTTCATTGTCTAGTTTGTCGAGATTGTCTAGTGTCTCCGCGTGACGACTCAATGAGGGTTCCTCTCCTTCAGTCAGCCCTGGGCATTCCTGTTCAAGTTCAGGCCGCTCCTCTCCGTTGTCAGGGTAGTTCCACAGAGAGAACAAGATGTGATCGTGCCCCGTCAACCTTGATCACAATTCTTGTCTTTTGTTGTCTGTGTATAGAGTTGACAGTTAGGATCAGCACAGGGTTCACAATGACATTGCCACAGGATAGTAGGCCTATATACATCAGAATATAGCTTGTTCTGTGAGCGTGGACCTCAATTTGAATAAATGGGCCAACAACACACTTAGTTTGGTTAACAGAAACTCGCTTTCTTGGGTGGGACCTAGCTGAGTTGGGATAGCGGATACAGAATTCAGTGTGTCTCAGAGTTTGGCTGTCCCTGACCAAACGCTATCATTACTAAATAACACCCAAGTGAATGTGAAACCCTTACAAGTATATAAGCATATTGACACACTGTCCAGTTTTACATACTTTATACACTACTGTACATTAACTGTGGTGATGTTCACCCTAGCTCGGTCACTGGCAGACTGACATGATCTTAGGTCTGGGTGGCTAGAGTGGGCGGAGCTACCTTAAGGCATCCAAGCTGTGGCTTTGTATCTAAGCTGTGGCTTTATATCCAAGCTGTGGCTTTATATTCAAGCTGAGGCTTTGTATCAAAGACAGAGCGTGCACAGTCCTCCTGCATCCTGTTAGCCCACTACCATGGATGTCAAACTGCTGGCACTGATGGCTCTGCTGTCCGTGGCCACACATCTACCAACCTCCAACGCAAAGCCCATCAGTCTGCAACAGCGGTGCTCTTGTCGTTCAATCCTGAACACGATTCCTAAACGTTACGTCAAAGCGCTCGAGTTCCTCCACATACCCAACTGCCCCTTCCAAGTCATTGCCAATCAACCCGGAGACCAAGTGGCTGCAGCAGTACTTAAATAACGACATTGACAAGGTGAAGACATCTAGCAGAAACAAGAACAAGAAAACCAACAAGAAAATCTAAACAAAAGGGGGAGACATGTATGTTAACAAAACCATTTAAGCATGCAATAGAAGCCATTTTGGCATCACTCTACAATACCATATCTGCGATACCTTTTAGTCTTTCTGACATTAACAAAGCTCAACACAAGTGGCACAACACACATTTTGTTCACACATCCAACCCTAAACGCCAACTGCAGCTGGGCTCCGAGGGGACAAAGGCAATGCTGCTTAGGTCCGACGTCAAGGTCAAGGTCAAGTTTATTTATAGAGCACATTTACAAGCAGTCACTACTGCCCCAAAGTGCTGTACAAATACTAGATACCGGTAAACATTATAAAAAGCAAACTAATTAGCCAAAAAGAAGAAGTAAAAACCCACTGAAAACATAATATCCCAGAAACAATAATAATTAAAACATATGTAAACATGATTACAAACAATATTCACAATGTCACAGCTCAGCTTGTGTTAAAAAGCCATTTTAAAAGATGAGTTTTTAAAAGTGATTTAAAAGACTCGATAGAGCTAGCTGCTTTAATATTGAGGGGAAGAGGATTCCAGAGCTTAGGACCTGCAACTGAAAAAGCTCTGTCCCCTCTGGTTTTCAGTCTGGATCTGGGACAGTCCAAAAGAAGCTGGTCATTTGACCTAAGTGCTCTGACTGGGGTATGTAAAATCAACATATCAGCTAGATAAGAAGGTGCCAATCCATTTAAAGATTTAAAAACAAATAATAAAATCTTAAAATGGATTCTGAGAGCGACAGGCAACCAGTGGAGAGACGATAGTACTGGGGTAATGTGGTCAAAGCGCTTTTTCCCTGTCAGCAGGCGTGCAGCCGCATTTTGAACTAATTGCAATCGGCGAACAGAAGACTGGTCGAGGCCATAGTATAAAGAGTTGCAGTAGTCGAGGCGATTTGTAATCAGGGCATGTACAACTTTTTCCAGTTGACTTTGGGGTAGGTACAACTTCACCTTCCCAAGAAGTCTAAGCTGAAAGAAGCTCGATTTTACTACTGAGCTAATTTGTTTATCCAGTTTAAATGAACTATCAATAATAACTCCTAAACTTTTTACACACGGGCTATAGTTATAGAATAATGGGCCAAGAGCAATAACGTCGGCACAGACCAGAGCCTGATGAAGTCCGAGTGGACCCGTGAGGGTCAGACTCACAGCAGTGTCTTCGAGTATTAGACATCCGAGCAAAGAGCTAATTCGTCCCACCACAGAGCTTGTTTGTGCATCCGACTGGAGGTTTCTACTTGACTCAGCGATGGACATCGTAACCAAAGGGTCTGGAGTTAGACAAAAGGGAGTCGAACCCTGACTGGAATTAGAACTGACTACAACATTGACTGTAGCTTGTCGCTGTAGCTAATTGAAGCCTGGACTCCACTCGCCAAACTAAGAGTCAACTCCAGAGGTGTCACACCGCTTGCACTAGATTTCACAAAGTGCAGCCAAATGGATCCGGCTCAGTCAAGTTGCTCTTACACCACAGTTTTAACCACCGGGGACGGCGGTGAAACGGCGTCTTCGATATGTGCCGAAGGAGGTTCAATTGTCGTGGCACGCGGTGGAACGAGTTCTTCGATATGTGCCGAAGGAGGTTCAATTGTCGCGGGATACGATGGAACGAGGTCTTCGATATGTGTCCAAGGACACACAATTGTCGCGGCACACGGTACAAGAGGTTCAGTTGTCCTGGTACACGGGGACAAGGGACCCTTGGCCGAGAACTCCGGGTATGAAGAACCCCGTGACGAGGACTTTGTGTCTTTTTCCAACGGAGACGCGGACAGGGATGCGTCTTCTTCTGACAGAGACACGGACGAGTCTCCATCAAGTTGCCCTGACACCAGAAGTGCGACCACTGGGAACACAACAACTTCAAGTGCCAAAGGAGGTACACTCAGTAAAATAATGTCGTGGCTTCGGTCAGACTCAGATTCTGATCCCGCTCTTCGTTATTACACCAAAGAAGAAATTGCATTTTACCGGAAACACGGCCTACAATTCCTTGAAAACGAGGGACCTGAAGGCACTTGGTATACAGCGGGTGACATCAACTTCAGCATAAATATCGCCAACGGCAAACGACAGCCCAAATGAGTGGTGTTTGAAGAGTGCACGTGTGCCATGTTTGAATTTGTCAACCTGTTTCTGCTTCTTCTTGTGTATGTATTGCGTATGTGACTCAATGTGTTTTTGGCTTTGTCAACCCTCTGCTTACACATGACCCATGTTCTATTGCTTATGAAACCCCGAATGTGTACTAGCTAGGTGATGTGTGTCTGTAACACAGTTACTCAATAAAAAACAGAGACTCTCTATGGTGTACTTTCTTTATTGTCCTCAGATCAAGTCACAAGAACACACACACACACACACACACACACACACACACATCTGATAGACCTTTCTCAACTGTGTATCTCGTCTCTCGTGTGACACAGAAGCAAGAATGTAGAGAACATTATTCTCTCAATTTCACAAGTAGAACCTTACCTCGCTGTGCACGGGGCTTGTCGGCGAGCCTAGCCTCAGGCAACACTATCATGTCACGTGTCTCCAATACACTCGCCGTGATATCCGAGCAAAGCGCTACTTGATCCCAGCACAGAGCTCACACATGCATCCGCGCACAGATCTCGCACATTCATCCGAGCGGAGGTTTCTACTTGTCTCAGCAGTGGATGTCTTCACCAAAGGCTCTGGTTTAGATAAAAGGAAGTTGAATCCTGACTGGAATTAGAACTGACTACAACATTGACTGTAGCCCATCTCACTCTCACTCTTCAGCCGAGCATGTGTGGTGAGAGTCAATTACAGAGGTGTTTGGTGATAGTCAATACCAGAGGCTCGCACTAGATTCTGCAAGGTGCAGCTAGATGGACCTGGCTCGGTCAAGTTGCCCGTACACCAGAACTGCAACCACTGGGAACACTACAACTTGTACGTATTCGTGTGCCAAAGGAGGCACAACTTCCGTGGTACTGGGTAAAATGGCATCATTGTTCCTGACAGACCTCAGCGTTATAGAGGAGAGCGACGAGTTGTACAACAAAGACGTAGACACCAGGGACGAGGGACCCTTTGCAGAGGACTCTGCTCTCGATCGAGACATGGACACCGGGTAGGAAGGACCGGGTGACCAGGACCACGAAGATGCGGAAATGGACGAGTCTTCTTCCGATGGAGACACGGACACGGACGAGTCTTGTTGTTCAGACCCTGATTCTGATCCCACTCTTCGTTATTGTCACAAAGATGAAGTTGCATATCGGCGCAGCAATGGCCTGGAATTTCACGAAGAATCCGGTGCAGGCTTTTGGTATAGACCGGGTGGTGTACGCTTCTTCGACTGCTATCAACTGCCCAAAGGAGTCGTGTTTGAAGACGATTGACGATTGAATTTGTCAACCTCTGTGCTTTCTAGTGTATTGTGTATGTGACCCAATGTGGTTTTGGCTTTGACAGAGCCTGTGCTTATGCTACTTGACCCATGTTCTATTATTGCTTATGAAACCCTGAATGTATACTAGCTACTTGATGTGTGTCTGTAATACAGTCACTCAATAAAAAACAACAACCGAGACTCTCTATTGTGTACTTTCTTTATTATCAGATCAAGTCGCAGGAACAATGACACACATAGTACATACATGCATGCATGCTAGTTGCAATAAACCTCGCCGCCGAGTCTGATAGACCTGTCTTGGCCGTGTATCTCGTCTCTCGTGTGACATAGAAGCAAGAAGGCCGAGAGCATGTCGTCTCTGGTGTACTCTCCCTTTACAGATTTCTTGCCCCCTGTGGTCACCGTGCTACCTTTAGCGGACTCGGTGATAGTGACTGTAGACAGTTCTTCTCTCAATTTCCCGAGTAGAACTTTCCCTTGCTGTGCATGGGTCTTGTCAGCGAGCCTAGCCTCAGGCAACACTATGACGTCGCATGTCTCCAATACACTCGCTGTGATATCTGTGGCCAAATTGACACCCCTTTGCGAGCGTCTGTACATGGACACTTCCTTAGTGGAGCCCATCTTGCTACTTGAGCCCGAACCCCGTGCGGTGCCCATGCTCGATTCAAGTATGTTAGTTTTCTTTATGGCCTCGGATAACACTGCCCAGCCCAGGGACATGACGGTGTCAGAGTAATACAGCGTTTCTCTATTGATCGCCGATACCGTACTGAGAACCATAGCGAGTTTGGTGCTTGCGCCCACGTGCTTCCCTAGCATGTACTTGTTGTTGATATGTGACCACTTGTTGTAGAACAGCACCTTGAACCCGGAGCGTGCTAGCGAGTGATTGATTAGATTTTTCACATCGACCAGTGCATTGACGTAGGTGTTTTGTTCAAACACTATGACCACAGGGATTTCTTTCCACATGACTCTGGGCATGACAAGCTTCAGCAGTCTGACATGAGCGCTTAGCAGAGCAGCGTAGACTTGAGTAACCTGATCCAAATCGCGTATCTCCAGTTCTTCCAGGGCCATAACCTGTAGTGAGGGGGACAGGGGGTAGGGACAGACGAGAGAAAGGTATAACACAGACTGTTAGGACCAGGAGGATTTGACTACAAACACAAAGTTATCATCATCATCATCATCATCATCATCATCATGTTCTGTCCCACATGTCAGGCGGTTCGAGAGGAAGTTGAAACGTTGATGACAATACCATGGGAGTACCTGATATCGCAGTATGAGTTCATGATCGTGTTCACTATGTTCCATCGCAACATACTCTTCTACTCTAACATGGATCACGGTCAGCTCAGAAACCTTTACAGCCAGCTCGTGTCCTTCTCACCCGCTAGAATACTCCTCGACACCTTAGTGTCCGTTTACAACAAACGAGGACCTGGTAAAAACGCGTGTGATTCACTCCACGTTCCCGGCGAGTTGTACAGGGCTATAACACTCGCGATCGGAAACCATTTCCCAGAGCAGTTCGTGCACAGGTGTATCTCGAGCTGCAACTGGAAGGGGTACTGTGATATGGTGCTGGCAGCATTCGCGTCGGCTGAGACCATTCGCAGTGGAGCCCTCAAGTACATGGCCGTCATCAAGGAGAGCGTGCGGACCCGTGTTGAAGAAACGATTGTCCCAAACCAGTTCAGATGCTGACAAACACCTCTGCGCAGCTCTGAACCTTAATCGTGCACCCGGGGGATCTGATAGCCACGTAGTCCTTGACCACAGCGAGATTGTACACGCTCTACGGGTAGTCTTTGGCAACTTGATTGACACAGGGACCGTGCTACGCATCGCGGAGCTATACGTGCCCGAGCTTCTGGCTCAGCTGCCTTACACAGAGAAACTGAACCAGACCCCAGCCAGCGTGAAGAGTGCGATAGAGAGCCGAGACATTTGGTTTGCAAAAGAGCATGGCAACATCTACCCCGAACAAGGCGACCCGCGCTTCACCTACCTTGGCAATCTCGCGCATGGGCTACATAGCAGCATCCAGGGCACGTTGACGAGGTCTCTAGCCAGACCGATTGCACAGGCCCTGTGTGGGCCCGGCAACGAGTTTGACCCGTGGTGACACGCTTCGGATTAGCGAGGGCGAGAACGGTTACCAAATCGATAACATGTTACACATGGCATGCAGAGATGAATCGGTTGAGACCTTTGAATGTGTAGATGAACAGAGCGAGTCTGAGGAGCAGGACGTTTGGCGCTATCCTTCTCCAATCTACGAATCTGGAAAAAACGAATGCCACAATGAGACTATCGAACCACAGCAGGATGCTAGTGCCAATGGTGAACATGTCAGACCCCAGGGGCCTCGGCCCATATGCAAAGGGCTAGTGGTCGACGTAGAAAAGTTTGGATTTTGCGAAAGTTGCATATTCCTGACTAACAGAAATGTGCAACCGGTATCAGAAATGAACCGGGACACATCCCCGAGCATCAAAAACCCTTGCATGGTCAGCATCGCGTCTACCGTGTACGGAAAGAACCCGGGTACGGCAGCTGTGACACCATGTGCATGCCCTCATGGTACACTCATAGAGGCACTCTGGGTCCTCTTCATGCATTTAACGACGAACCCCATAACTACATCAGCATCAACCGAGACAGCTGCTGCTGCTGCTGCTGCCGGCGCAGAACCCTTGACACCCGAAGCTCTGGCTGTTATGGCACATCTAGCAGTCAAGAGTTTCAACTGTTATACCTGTAACAGCGATTGTAGGAGGTTTATTTGGAGTCAACATAGAGCTCAATGTCAGTGGATACAATTATTATATCGTCAACAGTCACTACACGTTGTGGGCTCCCGGTTCCCTCTGTTACAATATGGGTCTCTGGCACGTAATGGTCCATGGTCTCAACCTACGTACCCCAAGAGATGACAGACACACACTGCTATCACAAGGGTACATTACGCGCTTACATGAGACTGAATAATCTGAATGTTGTGAAAGTGCCGTCCGACAACCTCTGCGGATTCCACACAGTAGCCGCACTGGTGGGTCTAGACTATCGCCGGGTGGATCGCAAAACCTTGATCGACACTACTGTCGAATACATTGAGTCTAATAGCTACGACGAGGGCATCAAGTCGTACCTAAGTGTTGAAAAGGTTGACACTGAAGGTCATCTTATGCAATACCAGCAGCGGTTGTCCATAGACGAAGTGTCCTTCGGAAAATTCCCAGTGATGATCACAGAACACTCATTTCCATTTACAACCCAGATCATAGTCATTTTCTTTTCACAAAGTGGCATTATGAACCAGTGATGAGTATAAGCCTGTGACATTGTGATAATGTGCACATGTGATTGGTGTGCGAATAAAAACAAACTGAGATACATGCTTCAAGGGTCTTTAATGTCCACACAACGTACAACACAGGCAATCAAAACTAAATACTACAAACGACACTGCGTTTCCAAACATGAAAGAACATATACACAACAAGGGACATTCACAAAAGCAAAAGTCCATAGGCACGGTATGTCACACTAGAGAAAGCAAAAAGGGATTCACAGAGGCAATAAAAGGTTGTAGTAGAAATACACAGTCTTCACATCCCCACAAGCGCCAAAAAGGATTTGATTGGTGTGCAAATAAAAACAAACTGAGATACACGCTTCAAGGGTCGTTACTGTCCACAGAACGTACAACACAGGCAATCAAAACTAAATAATACAAAAGACACTGCGTTTCCAAACATGAAAGAGCATATACACAAGAAGGGACATTCACAAAAGCAAAGGGCCATAGTCACGATGTTTGACACTAGAGAAAGCAAAAAGGCATTCACAGAAGCAATAAAAGGCTATAGTAGAAATACACAGTCTTCCTATCCCCACAAGCGCCACAAAGGACACTGATAGAGAGAGTTGGACCAGCTGTGTGTCAACATGATTTGGGTAGCGTGAATGTGAAGGTCTCAATCGACAGCTACTGCACTCACACTCTACTCAACACTCACAGTAGCCCTTGCAGGTGTCTTGGGCACAGATCCAGATGCTCGTTTTTGAGAACCGAAGATGCCAGAGTTTGGCAGTCTCTTGTCTCTCTGCGCTTTAGGTTGGGTGGCTATCACCTGAGCCAGGACTGGATGTTTCGTGCCAAGAACGGGCTCCACTACAATGGCTCTGTTCCACGAGAAGAACTGGTTGTGAAACTGTATGTTGAAGGGCCCGTAGGGCTCGAGGATGAAGCTCTAAAGTCTCCAGCGTGATGTGTTTGTACCGTTCAGAGCCTAGTATGGTCTCCAGGTCACTGTGCACCGAAGTCTCTCGCTCTGTGAATTGGCACAGGTTGTACACACTGTGGAGTGCTTCTTCTTCGGTGTCAGTAGCCCGAGCCACGATTAAAGGGTCTATCATATGGCGTGGCAAACAACAAAGTAAACCCAGCTGGTCCAGTGTCCGGACTATGGCACCTGACCCGCTCTGCATGGAATCAACACTGTCCCACATATGTATTGTGTCAACCAGGCACCCGATGAAGTCAACTCGGAATCCAGTATTCCATCTTCAAATCCGCGCCGGTTGTAGCAACTTCATAGCGAACCCCAGAACCCTGAGCGCTACGATCTGTGCTCGTAGGAGGCACTGTAAGATGTGGTAGGCTAGCGTGGCTTTCTCCTGATCTGGGAATGTCCTTTCTTGCAAGCAGATCAAGTTCCAGTCTCCTACAGCCTCACCTACAAAGGTACCTGCACCACACCCTTCGAACGGGTTCTCCGAAAGGTGCAGAGCGAATGTCCTGGGTATGAATGGATGTTTTTGGAGAGACGTGTGCATGTCCAAGACATCTTCTATAATCTTGACATCCTTATAGATAACCCTCTGCACCAACAACCCAGGCACATTTTGCATGGTGTAGACCAAGCCCAGGTACTTTGGCTTGTGACTTCTGACCAAAAGGAGCTTGATTGTGTCACTCCTTTTCAAAACCGGTACCTTGTCGGTTATCAAGTTGACGTGTTTGAAGCCATCACAGGGAGGCTCGGCCAGATTCACCGTTTTATATGTTTCTCTAGAGGACTGGTAGCTCAGTGTACTGTAGGGTACCTTTCGGTCGTGGTCAAACTTCTCAGGGTATCCCAGTTCGGCTTCTCTGTCCTCGATTTTGATCCAGAGAGGCCATGTACACTTGCTGCGGTCTAGCGTTGGCAGCACGGTACATAGGTTGTGTGGTATCTCCCACGCCTTGTTTAGTGGCCTGGTCAAGCCCGTAACAGGATTGGTTATGGGTCCGGGCTCTTCAGGGCTATTAAGAAGTATAGTACTACCTTTATTCTGGACAATATCGTCACATATTTCGTACACAATAGCGCTGTAAGGTTGATAGCCACTTTCCTTCAGTTCTGTGCTAGTTAGACCTCTCGATTTCCAATTGTGTTTCCGTCTCAGTTTGGTCTCAGGCGTCTCCAAGGGTCCAAGAGTCCCCTCCCCATTTGTGTGCACAGGTCCTGATGTCGCCACAGGTGCCGTCACAGGTCCTGCTACTGCTACACCCTGTGCCCCATCGAGGCTTGATAGCTGATGGCCAGACTGGTGTGATTGTAGCATGTCTGGGTCAGTTACTTCGACAACATGGTTGACTGGCTGAGGAACCAGAGGCTGGGGCTGCGGCCCCTGCAGTGGCAGCTGTCCACTGTGATTGTTCACATTGTTTTCTGATACCGCTATACATCTTCGGAGATACGCAAGATCATTGAAGCTGTTCTCATACAGGCTAAACAGCATATTGGTAGTACACTCTAAACCACTGCGCATGGAGTCGTCATGGTCCTGGGTGTTTGCAGAACACAATGAGTCAGTCTGCGTCCTGGAAGTGTTTGCATCCTGAGAAGTCTCTGTGTTATCAAGGGACATACCTATGTCTTCCAAGTTCCCCAGTGTTGTAAATGATCCGGATCTGTCAACATCCGCCATAAATGCATCAATTGCATATGTATTCGCAGTAAAGTTTGTGGCATATCTCTGAGGCTCAATACCAATAGCCAAATAGAGCTGGCTACCGGTACCGGTGCGCAATTCAGGGTGGCTCTCCGAGAATGTGGAGATACCTGATGAGGATCCCCCAAGGACGTCATTGACTTGTCCACGTCGCTTGTGCATTCTGACAGCAATGTCAGGCGTAACATGGTGCTTCTTAACTGCAACATCAGGAAATGGTCTATCTTTGGAGCGTTTGTCATTGTGTACACCTCTACCACCCTGCAAGCTTGTGTTGCTTTCTGCGGCTGTTGAAGCTGTGCGGCGTGTGGTGGCTGTCACAGTGCTCACCAGTCTCTGGTGGATCTCAGGGTTAGCCATAGTGAATCCCTCACTGTTACAAAACACGGACGCTTCACATTCCTTCAGCAACTCTATGATGCTGACACTTAGGGGTTGCTTCAATCCCAGATCCAGAAGCTTACCTTTAAGAGCTTTGTGTGGTCTTGAATCCTCACCCAACCACACGTGAGGCACGTCGATCTCGCTTATGTCCCCACGTCCGGCTGTGTCTGGTCTCAGTGTGGCCCATTCCTTATCGCTAACCAGCCCGGTCCTGCAAAATGTCCATGTGTCCAGCAAGAGCCTGTCTCGCGGGTTTTGACTCTCCGCTGAGCCAGCTCCCGGGTAAGGTTTGTCACATTTCCACCAGTCCTCAAGCTTCTCATGTTTGTCGGGGACATTGCCATGCACCTCGTTTGATTGGTACAATATACACATCGCCAGGGTAGCGCAAGCTTTGCGGAAACATGTTTCGTCCTGCTTATTATTGGAAGACTTGTACATCCTGGAAGACGAGACGAATGGTAATAGAGATAGCACGTCTCCAGTCTCACGGTGTACAAAGAACGCTGTGGCGAGGTTGTGCTTCGCATACAAGCATCTGTGAGGTCTCTTGTTTGCCAGGCACGTGTCTCTGAGAAAGCCCATTATTCCTAGGAGGACCTTGTTGATTTGAGAGGCGAGCTGGTCCTGGTTCAGTGACTTGACTCGCACGCTTGCCATCCAAGAGTCCAAGGTCTGCCATTGATGATGCAGAGTCGTCACCACATGCATCATTGCCACTTTCTCCTTATTCACATCGTTCGCAGCCTCAAACACCAGACAATCAAGCCTGGGTGCCAGCATTTTGCAGCAGGCCATGTGTTCCAAATCCATCCTCTGGGCTGCGAGACTCCAGGTCCCACGAGAGGCTTGTCTGTCTTTGTAAGCCTTTACAGCTGAATGTAGAACATCTTCGATGTGTCTCTTGGGGAGCATCACCCTCAACGAGAACGTACACACGTCTCGCCTGGGCAGTGTTGTTATCTTTGTTGTCACATCTACATTGGCAGAGCGTGTGGCAGTGTGACCTATTTCGTGACATAGGCACTGTGTCTTCAGGAATGTGTACAGCGGTTCAGGTTTTCTGCCAACAAATGCGTCACGCCTTATGTTCCATTTGTTATTAGCATCATCGGTTTGCAACTCGAGATACCAAGGGATGGACACCGTCAGTGTCCTGGCACTTCGTTTGTCTTGTAATCTCGACCATAGCTTTAGGAACCTTTCAGCAGTGTCTCATTGGTCAAATCCGATGCTGTTTGTTTGGAGTTTTCCAAACACGTAGCTGGCAATACGGCTTCTGGCCTCTGCAGTCTTGTGAAAAACGTACCGTTTGCTCTGCGCGAGTTCCACAAACAGCTTCACAAAGTGAGGTGTGTGCATAACAGCCAAGTGTTCCAAGCACTCCCAGACACTGATCACAGTCATCCTCCGGGCAGTGGTCTCAGCCCTAAAACTACCACCAGTTGCTGTCATCAATATATTCCAGCACAGTATGCAAGACCTACTGTGGTCATCGGAGAACATATTGAGACTCACGGAACCACGCATTAGCTTCTCGGAGTGGTAGTAGAGCCTGGGGTCCCTTGTTTATCCTGGTATGTGTACAAGTATTGTATGATATCATCTGTGCAGGCAAACGTTCTATCACGATGATGACCTTCGAGGGCTCCATAGTAGACAGCTGTTGCGACAGTCCTCCACATGACCACTTCATCCCGGGGCTCCATTGCGCAACGCTTTATAAAAAAGAAAAGATGTGAAATGGCGATTAGTGTGCAACATGGTGGTGGCCCAATGCATAGCACTGTGATCTCAACGCAAGAAGGTTCTAGGTTTGAATCCAGGTTGTTCTGGGCCTTTCTGTGTGGAGTTTGTATGTTCTCAAGGCACTGGCTCAGATATGGAGTTGGTCTCCGGGCGCTGTAAATGGCTGCCCACTGCTCCCTTGAGGGATGGGTTAAACGCAGAGAATGAATTTTGCTACATGTATGTGTATGTGACAATAAAAAGTCATCGCCGTACTGTCAAAGTCTGAATATTTGCAGTGATGTGTCAGTGTCCCTGACCGTATGACATACCATCATCTGGTATTTCATGTCCCTGGCATGATAGTACAGAGTATGTTGCACAGCAATTGCCATGCAACTACTTCCATCCTGCTTGAGCGTCCATTCTACCAAGGACGCCTTGAGCCCATCGGTGATAGCTGAGGCGCGCCCGTGCTTGATCCCGCAGCTAAACGGTGTAGGTTGGTAGCGTCTCAAACCAGGTAAGGAATACCAGAAACTAAACGCCAATGAATTTGGACACGGAGAGCCCATTCTACTCCTATTTCCTGGCACCCGGCCGATCGTGCTAGTGGCCAGATCCACATCTCCTGTAAAGGACGTGT
Organism: Perca flavescens; assembly: GCF_004354835.1. NCBI lineage: Eukaryota > Metazoa > Chordata > Actinopteri > Perciformes > Percidae > Perca > Perca flavescens. The sequence continues at coordinate 354,733 of NW_021166680.1, forward strand.
GCATGAAGAACGATTTGTTCCGACTAGGAGGCTCGGGTAGATGCACGTGAAACGTGTCCATGTCCATGAGTATGTACCTAATTCCGTGTAGTTCGTTTCTGTGGTCTACCATCTGCACCTCATTTGGTAGTTTGTTTGCTTGGCTGAAGAGCCACGCTAAAACTTTACACTCGATGTCCTGAACGTTGTTGCTGTGGTTTGACCACACGACAGCTTGCAGTCCCCGCAGTTTGGGGATCGCATTGATGCAAGCAGTCTTAGTGTCGAATGCCCTCCACCTTAGATCTATGACACACATCCGCTCTGTCCGCACAGCTACCTCGTGATACCCGCATGCAATCTCGGGTGGCGTCGAGCAGCGTGTGATGAGATCCAAGGCTCTTGCCTCTCCGTACATTCTGTTCCCGTACTCCCGTGGGGACACGGCGAGATTCCAGTTGATCACGTACAGGGCGCTTAAATTCTCATGGCCGGGGAACATATCTATGGTAATGTCGCCGGGTAGCTCTTCCCCTCTGCTGCTAAACTGCTTCTGGTGACCATCAAAGTTGAACTGTTCCACGACCGTCAAGGGTCTCTCCACAACGCAGCCAAAGTGACGCGGGTGTGTTCTGTAGACGTACAAACCCGGAGGCAGACTTGGTGACTTTTTGAGCTGATAAACAAGCACGGCCCCACAGCACTTGGGGTATTTGAGGCTTCGATTCCGCATCAGCCAACTGTGTGCCATAACCACAGTGTCCAGTTCATACGCCCAAAGCATCCCGCTAGATCCGTACCCTACATTCGTCCCTCGCCTCGCCCCACCCCGCAACAGGCAGGCGTTCCCTGTGGCATCAGGTACAAAAGGGGCGACGTGCTGTTCCTCCAAGCATTCATTCCGCGGCTTCGAACAAGAAACCGACTCACACGAGCACCGAGTTTCCTTAAACGCGTGCAGACGCAGTGTCCTCACTGCGTGTCCAAAGCTGTATCTGTGAGCCGGGCAAGCTGTATTCACTAGCTCTTCCTTAAGATCCCTCAACTTGAAACCCACCGCTGCGGGAATGTACACCATGTCCCCGATCACAGGGACCTTGAACAGCGAGCAGCACAAAACGACAGGATCCATCGACGACAACCCTGCGTTCACTGGCCTAGTTCCTGAGGGCCTGCTGAGAGACTGCGACAGGAAACGTACAGAAACAATGGTGGGAGCGGTGCGGAAAGCGACAAATCTTTACCGGAGAGTGGCCACAGTTACTTACAGAAACATCGGGGCCGCGACCAAGAACAAACGTCTCAACTCGTCCAGTGCAAAGTGTTTAGTGTGCCTGGTGACCTTGGTTAAAAGCAGTAAAGACAAGAACAGGGCGGGGATTAAACTCCGTTGTCAATGTAACGTCAGAGTGTGTTCTAAATGCTTCAAAAACAATCCGGACTGGCACTTGAGCGAGCCTCACTTCACAAACTGCCCAACGCTGTCAGGGTTCATCTGCACCGTGTGTGCATGCTTCGAAAGCGCCAAGGAGAAAGTATGCTGTGACTGGATGTGTACTCGTTGTTCCTCTGAATGGCTACAAAACCAGGGCTCTCAATGTTTGAAATGCTCAAGGGCCTTGAATCAAAGGTCTAGACGTGAGATCCATACCTTGTATAGGTTGGACAAGCACAAAGAGCCGTGTGGGGACATGGTGACCAATACCTCCCTCATGTATGCAGCGGAAACGACTGCCACTTATAGGGACGTTATGAGAACACAGGTCTTTGACAAGGTGTCACAGAGTAGACACTTGTCCCCATCAGACATCAGAGCCCTTTTCCCTGAGTGCTTTGCGCCGCAAGTACACACATGCATGTGTATGTCCAGCTGCGCCAGGAACCCTATGTGCGCCAGCTGCACCCCTGTGCTGACCGTGTTGCAACTACTGGCCAGGAACCCGCGTCCTCTGCTAGCGTCGTTTGCAGAACGCGCTATAGCAGGCAGGGCTCTTTCTCGCAACGTGTACAATAGATCACTGCTGTGTATCATGCTTAACGATCAAGATCTACCCTCATGTGCCAACAGGGAGGGTTGCAAGGGCATGCTTTTGAACCCTCTGGACAATCCCAAGCCGCTCATGGCGCTGATTTCACCGCAGTCTTACGAGTGCTTCGTGTCGAGCAGAACCAAAACCGGAGAGATTCAGCAGCTCGAGCCATGTCGATGTATCCTCTGTCTCCTCTTCAACCAGTCCGCTGCCATTGCACAGATGTACAACTCTCATAGCCTACGACTGGAGCCACATCCTACGGGACCCTTCTATTATTTCAATGTTAAACTATCTCCTGATCTTGGCGTGCCCGAGGTGTACATGGGTGATTACCAAGGCAATGTTGTCGACTTTCAAGGTTCAGTGGGTAGCTATAAACCCACTTACCATTACAATTGGAGAGAAATGTTAAAGGTCTTACACAGAGACAACACAGGGAAGATTACCGTCTTACCTTAACAATGATACCAGTGTGCTGTGATCCTATTGGGGACTCGTTGATTCTGTGGTAGTAGGGTAGTTGGGAGAGTAGACTAGTAGCTTTGGTATGATTACACTGAAAGACAAAGTGTTACACGGTCAATTGCAACCTCACACGCACCGCTTCTGCTTACAGCCACTTCTCTCTGATTTTTAAAGCGTAGAAAGTGGTCAATGTAGATGGGCTCACACAATGTACTTAACTAACCAGTAGGAACTCCTGAATTAGTCATGGATTACATTATTGATAAGTATTTGTAACAGATGTATTAACACCCCAGCCCATTTAATTTATGGCATAAACAAATGTAGGTCTGGATAGTCTGTTAATCATTAACTTCCTAGTTTTAACTGACGGTATACATTCCTGAGTACCTAGTTAATGTTGTGGTAGAATTTCTTAATTTACAAATGGTTAATGCATCATTTTTTAATTATTAGCAAATCAACTCATATACGTTTTAGATGGGCTTACTTACTATGGACAAACCATTTACTAACTGTATTTACAAGGCTTTACTGATTAGAATGAATGTAGGAACCATGCTTTACAAATGACAAACAATACATTACTAATAGCTTGTAAATTGTTTATAAAGGGAAAATTATTTAATTTACCAATGGTTTTCGTAATACTTTTTTTAGTGTCAAACTTCTATATATACAAATGCTTCATTTATGAGAATTAACATAGGAGCACTGCTTTACAAATGATGAGCAGAGCAGTTAGTAATAGTTTGCAACTGGTTTATAATGGGAAATGATTTCATTTACAAACGGTTGTTTCATTATTTATATAAGTATAAATCTTGTACTTAGAAACGTATTTTTCTAGATAGGCTTATTTACTATGAACAAACCATTTATAACTGTTTGAACAAATGCTTTACTGATGATGAATTATGTATGAACAATTAATTAATAATGATGGACAAACCATTATCTAATGGGCTTATTTACTTTACTTTACTTTATGTAACCTTTTGTCTTGGCTTCAGCTGAAACCATTAGTCCATTAGGTGTATTTGATGCTGATAGTGTTGTACTTGTACTTGTTAAATGGTCAGGACTTTTACTTACAGAGTATTTACACACTTTGGTAGTAGTACATATACTGAAGTGGAAGATCCAAATAATTTTCCCAAGAACTATTTTAAAGTGAAACAATGTTCTTTAATGATGCATAGTGAATCGGTTGAAATTGAGATTAATAAGGGCCGTAAACATCTGTTTTATATCTTCTACATTGTTGTTGACCTGTTAACGTTACAACCCTTGCTTTGTCAGGGTTAATTAGTGGAACTTTTCCCTTATTAATAAAAAAAAAAAAAAGGGTGGCTACTTTGAAGAATGTAGAATATAACACATGTTTCAGTTATTTCACAAGTTTTTGTTAAGTACATAATTCCATATGTGTTCTACCACAGATCTATCTGCAGCTCTGCATGTAGTTCCCAATGTTCGCCACATGGGGGTGCGATTACACCAGAAGCCAGAAGCTGACAGCTGGGATATCGATTTATGTGAACGTCTGGTGTGCCACTAATGACAGTGTGGTGTTTATATACATATGAATATCTGCTTTGAAAACATTGTCAGTGTACCATTGATGGAATTAAAAATATTTTCTCGTTTGAAAAAAAATATTCCCATGCTGGGATCAAACACACAACTATCTAGTATAGAGAGCAAAGCACTAACCACTTGCCTATTGACTCACTGATGCTAAGATGTGTCTCTGTAAACCTATTCAATTCACTTAAACAGACAGAGAGAGAGAAAGAGAGAGAGAGAGAGAGACACAGAGCAACCAGCAGTGTTCAGATGTCCACCCCCTGGACAAGCTGGCTCAGCGGTACACTGAGCTAAACACAGTCAGTAATAGACAGACAGGTATAGAGAGAGACAGGTACACTGAGCTAAACACAGTCAGTAATAGACAGACAGGTAGAGAGAGAGACAGTTACACTGAGCTAAACTCAGTCAGTAATAGACAGACAGGTAGGGAGAGAGACAGGTACACTGAGCCTCAGAGCCGCCACAGACACAATCCTCAGTCTTCAATCAAAAGATTTGAAACTAAATTAAAAGACGAGTATGCAGAACAATGGCAAAATGAAAATAAAATACAACACAAACTCCTCTGTTAGCAATCCCTGAACAGAGATATAAAATTGGCTGAATATCTCAAGACAAAAAATCCAAAAGAAATATGAATTTTAACAAAATACAGAGTCAGTGACCATGAGCTTGAAATTGAAAGAGGTCGACATTTAAAAGTGTGGAGACCAAGAGAGGAACGAGTCTGTACACACTGCCACCAGGATATCGAAACAGAATTACATTTCCTATGTACATGTCCCAAATATGAAGGCTTAAGAAACAAATATTTCCAAAAATTCGTACATAACACATACCAGGCTTCACTACCTACACTGAGGACAAAAAGCTTCCTTTTTTATTAGGGGAAGATAAAAACACGGCATGGCTAGCAGCTAAATATGTCTTCTCCTGCCACAATACAAGGAACAATAAATAGAGAATTGTATAGATTATCATTTCTTTTCTAATTTATTATTTTAGTTATTTGTATTTATTTATTTTTTTGTATATAATGTTTCAATGTACCCTCTGAGGGAACGGCACAGAAGTTGTTTAGTATCTGCATTTATATCATAATTATAATATGTTTACTTGTATTATTATTATTATTATTATTATTATTATTATTATTACTACAGCAGATGTATTTACTCCTTGTCATTTTATATGTATGTTTGTTCTTATGCTTTGGCAACACAGATGTATTTTTTTTGACATGCCAATAAAGCAACATGAAATTGAAATTGAGAGACACAGAGAAAGAGAGAGAGAGAGAGAGAGAGAGAGAGAGAGAGAGAGAGAGAGAGAGAGAGAGAGAGAGAGATTATGAGCTTCATGAGGTATTCACCTAAAATGGTTTTCACTTCACAGGTGTGCTTTGTCAGGGTTCATTAGTGGAATTTTCCCTTATTAATAAAAAAAGCAAAGGGTGGCTACTTTGAAGAATGTAGAATATAACACATGTTTCAGTTATTTCACAAGTTTTTGTTAAGTACATAATTCCATATGTGTTCATGTCTGTATCTGCAGCTCTGCATGTAGTTCCCACTGTTCGCCACATGGGGGTGCGATTACACCAGAAGCCAGCAGCTGACAGCTGGGATATCGATTTATGTGAATGTCTCGTGTGTCACTAATGACAGTGTGGTGTTTATATATATATGAATATCTGCTTTGAAAACATTGTCAGTGTAACATTGATGGAATTAAAAAGTATTTTCTCGTTTGAAAAATAATTTCCAAGGTGGGATCAAACACACAAATTTCTGGTATAAAGAGCAAAGCACTAAACACTTACCTGTTGTCTCACTGATACATATATGTGTCTCTGTAAACCTAATATATTTTTCGGTGAGCAAAGCCTGTTGTCTCACTGATACATATATGTGTCTCTGTAAAGGCGGAACTAACGTCCGTAGGCGAGCGTTCCACACAGGCAGATTAAAGCGGTGCACCTGAATACTAACTAGCTAGCCTTGGAGAGAGGAGACACGAAGGTGAGCCAGGGTTTCCCACCCAGAGACTAGCTAATGTGCCGCGGTGCGCCCTGCAGCCAACACCGTTTGTTTATTAATTTCTGTAACGCTATTTCAAACATGCAGCATATTCGCTCAACAGCGTTTCATTCACTCCTCCGTCTCTATGTCACACAGCCACGGAGCCGTCCCGTGTGTTAACAGCAAGCCACATTCAAACGCGCGGTCGACAAGTTTCCTCAGACAAGACTCCAGAGGCAAATCAGAGAGGTAAACATCGTTATGTGTTAACATTTTAATGACAACTTAAAAAGGCATTCACGCAGACAGCTAGCTACGTAGTCTCTTCCCATTTCCAACAGCTGTTGTAAAAACGCATTTGGCTGACGCCTGTTAACATGGTCTCTTGTTAAACCCTGACACCGTAGGTATCAGTCTGACACAGAGCTCAACAGTGGAATTTATTAATTTGTTTACACTATTTTCAAGAGAGACAGACAGACAGACACAACCACACACACACACACACACACACACACACACACACACACACAGCGTTCTGCATTGTATTTTTATTTATTTATGTGTGTGTATGTAGCCTGGGTGTATGTTTGTAGCTGTTATTTGTGTTTTTACGTGTATCTATTGTCTGTAATGGCAGCTACCACTATGTTGTTTTGTCTGTAAAACCCAACCGCTTCTCAACGGGTTTGTCCCAGTGCCATATATGCTAGATAAAGTGCAGAAGCATTCCAGCAGTCACATATTTTACCCTGTCTGTTACACAAATACTGCAGAGTCTAAAATAATTGGCTAAAAGTATTTAATTACTGTCTCCCCGGGACCCAGTGAAAGGTGGGCCTGTAAACATAATACTATTATATGTAATGTTATTGAACACCACACATCTTCCTCTGACGTCAGCATCTGTGTTTATCTTACCAGAGGCCTTCAGAAGGAGGAACTGGTCCTGCTAACCCATGGAGATAGCGTTGATAAAGTGGCTGATGGCTTTAAAGAGGCAACATCATTGCCGGTGAGCAGAACGTGAGATTGGTTGTGGCCCTCAATAAAATAATTAAAAATAGATTGTGGTCGTATACTCACATGCAAGTTCCAAATAAACCGCTATATTTGTTTGTATATGCTCGGCCTCGGACTGTGTATGAATTTACATCTCTGAGAAGAATGTTCAATCTGTATTTTGTCTGTTTATTTTTCCAAATCTATCTGAAATCCTGATTTATTTATTTTTGTATGTTATAATAGTTTCTTGAATGTATAAGTGGCATTCCAAGAGGAAAATGGCAATGGTAAAAGTTCTTCGTAAATGAGTGTAAGAAACAGGCTCAAAGCACAGGATTTATATTTAAAGAAATGCATGCAGCCTCAGTTTCTTTTTCCTCTACTACAGTCTGAGGGATATGTCTTTCATCCTTTGTTACTATACTCTTGTTGTAGTTTGTTTCTGCAGTAGCAATTGGCAAGTGTGGTATTGTGGGTGTGTGATTCCCAAGAGTTGGTAGTCCGCTAATTATAACTAAAGAAGTGTCAAGGCTGTAGTGGTCACGTCCTTTTTGAGGAAGTTCATAATGCCTAATATTTTACACCCTGCCACCAGAACCCCCCCAGATATATCAAAGACAACATGACTAATACATTGGGAGGCTAACATAACTAGAAATTAGACATACAGCTTATTAGAGAGCAAGACAGAGTAAGTGCAAGGGTTTTAATACATCCTCCTTAATCTAGCAGGGTCACAAATGTATCCCTAAAGCAGTTGGATGTCACTACTCAACTATCTGGCTGCACAGTTAATGACTGACTGTAATGATTTTTTTCAGGTGCTGCTGAGTGGTGGGGTAGACTCAACAGTTTGCATAGCTCTCCTTAACAAAGCTCTTAACCAGGACCAAGTGATAGCAGTTCACATCGACAACGGCTTCATGAGGAAGAGAGAGAGCGAGTCAGAGTGTGGAGTAGGCCCTCACCAAGCTGGGCATCAAACTCAAAGGTAGGGACAAAAGTCCTGCTGGTCTAAATGAAGTATGGGGTGGTACAATAAGACCTCAAGTGAGTACATCCCATTGTACTTCCTTATACTGCCTTTCTCTTTTTAAGCCTCTAAAATGTTGCTGTATTTAGTGGTAAATGCAGCTCACACCTTCTACAACGGAACGACAACCTTCCCCATCTCTGAGGAGGACAGGAGGCCACGAAAACGCATCAGCGAGACTTTGAATATGACTACCAACCCAGAAGAGAAAATGAAAATCATTGGAGATACATTTGTCAAAGTGAGTACTGTGTTTTAATCATTCATGTTGTGGAAAGTTTTTTTGTTATATATCACATCTGGATCTGCTCCTGGAGGGACACACACAGAGAAAAATATTACTGAAAGGTCTTTACTGTAAAAGAGGTTTTATTTTAAGCAGTCTTTTCAGAAAATAGTCCAACGAAAAACAGTAACTCAAACTCAAAAACGTACTGGGAGTAAAACGACTAGGTTTAGCAAAGTCCTGGTAGCTTAGGTTCTTTCCCCATGACCTCTGCCATTCTTCTCTCTGCCTCTGCTCTCCTTGTCTTCTTCCAGTGCATGAGCACCTGCAGTAATCAACAGGCTGAGGCATTTGCACCTCCCTGTGCAGTGCATTCTGGGACTTGTAGTGTGGGTGGCAGCCAATTGGTCCCTGGGTAGCCACTCCTGTAGAGGAAAATGGCGTCCCTATACCACACGTCCGCTTATGATGCCACAGTGTGTGTCTGTGAGAAGAGGAGAGCAGAAGAGTGTGGTTGCTTTGTTGCTCAAATTCACAGTGACTATTCATTTAGCCGTGTTACAGTCTGCACATAAGTAGCAGTTAATGTGGACAAAACTGCCATATGGGATGTTAAAGTTTACCATGAAAATTGTGTGTTTCTGTGTGAGAAGTTTTGCAGCAGGAACTAGCCCACAGTAAGACTGTGGGGGGAGAGAGGTATTTCTGTCAACCCCCGCTTCAGAGAATGAACAGACATCTGCTGTCCTCTGGTGCATGAAGCACTGCCACAGAGTACAACAGGAGCAGAGCAGCCCAGCAGAGTGGAGCACACAATCTGGGGACAGGCTGAAAACTAAAGCTAGCACGGCTCTCATTCGGTGAAGGCTTTTAACAAACAGCCTGGCTCACCCGTGCAGGAGGCTACGAAGGTCACCTCTTTATCATTGACACAGTCACACTTCACTTCAGGTAGGATTTACGTTCTTCTTAAAAACACAGTTTCATATTTGTGAAATCTTTATTCTGTTTGTGAAAATTCAATGGGGTGGGTTTCACCTTTTTTGTCTTTGGCTTTATGCCTCTGTGCCTGTATTTAGCTGTGTCTCTGAGGACAGGAGAGGAGAAGGGAAGAGTGTACAATGCTATTTTGCTTGCCTGCCTGAGAGGCTTTGTGGATGTCCGCTTGTGCCTGTGTTTCCTGTGTGCAGCTGTGTCTTTCATGAGAGGAGAGGATAGGAGATGAGCATGCCTGCGTTTTTGCATATGCACCTGAGCATCTTTGTGCCTGTGTGTCTGTGAGAAGAGGAGAGCAGAAGAGTGTGGCTGCTTTTTGCCTCATTGTGGCTCTAATTCAACGTGAATATTAATTTAGCCGTTATACAGTCTGCACAGTAGCAGTTCATGTGGACAAAACTGCCATATGGGATGTTAAAGCAGCAGACATCTGCTGTCCTCTTCCTCGGGGAAGAGCAGAGGAGTGTAGAGTACCCTGCTATTTTTCTTGCGTGCCTGAGAGGCTTTATGCCTGTGTGTCTATGAGGACAGCAGAGGAGAGCAGAGGAGTGTAGAATAGCGTACCCTGATGTTTTGCCTTTATGTCTGAGAGGCTTTATGCCTGTTTGCCTGTGTTTAGCTGTGTCTCTGAGGACAGGAGAGGAGAAGGGAAGAGCGTACAATGCTATTTTGCTTGCTTGCCTGAGAGGCATTGTGGCTGTGCGCCTGTGCCTGTGTTTTCCTGTGTGCAGCTGTGTTTTTCACGAGAGCAGAGGAGTGTAGAAGAGCTTGCCTGCTATTTTTCCTGCATGCCTGTGAGTAGCTGGGACAGTCAGCCATCGGTCGGACAGTCAGCCATCGGTCGGACAGTCAGCCATCGGTCGGACAGTCAGCCATCGGTCGGACAGTCAGCCATCGGTCGGACAGTCAGCCATCGGTCGGACAGTCAGCCATCGGTCGGACAGTCAGCCATCGGTCGGACAGTCAGCCATCGGTCGGACAGTCAGCCATCGGTCGGACAGTCAGCCAGCGGTCGGAGAGTCAGCCAGCGGTCGGAGAGTGCGCCTGTGTGCAGCTCTGTCTGTCAGGAGAGCGGAGGAGTGTAGAAGAGCGCACCCTCTTTATTCTATTTGTGAAAATGCAATGGGGTGGGTTTCACCTTTTTTGTCTTCATCTGTAGACAAATTTCATTGAACAAAGCACCCAATGGAAACAGTAGTTATTTAAAAAATAAACTGAAAATGCACTGTTCCAAACTAGTATGCACAACAGGGTTTCAAAGCATCTTATAGGTTGTAAAGAACTGTAAATGGTCCTTTGCTGAATCTGCGGTATTGCCCTGTTGAAATGACTGTGTGTGTGTGTGTTTTGTGATGTCGTGAGAGGCTTTTCTTTGTAGCAGGTGGGGTGTAGGGCAGAGACAAGCCAAAAAGTGGTTGCAGGCAAACAGAGGTTTTATTTTAAGCAGTCATTTCAGAAAATAGTCCAACGAAAAACCATAACTCAACAACGTACTGGGAGTAAAACGACTAGGTTTAGCAGAAACAGGAGCTGTCCTGTTTCTGAAAAGGAGGGAGAGAGAAACTGTGGCTGCTCTAAATGTCTCTGAGAGGGCGGGCAAAGGACACCAACGCCAACAAGGGGAGCGATGAGAATTGGGCCAGCGGTAAATGAGAATTAAAGTAAAAATGATATTGTGATGTTGGTGAGTGAATTGAAAAGTCATTCTAACACTGACTCATACAATTCAAACCGAGTCTAGGCCATAGACAGAGCAATCAAGCATAAACAACAATAATATACAGCAAATATATACACATAAATACATAGACATATGCATGTATACATAAAATCAGGTACAACAGGACTATAACATCAGCAGCTTTAGGGGCACATCAATATTGGAATACTTAGCAGTGTTATTCATAATACAGGTTTATCAGTCAGTGTGATGTATGTCCAGAAACTATCCCATGCTGGTGCTTCATCTTTTTTTACTTTGCTTATCCTGTTTAGCATATGCTCATATGAAGCTGTTTTTATCATGGTGTTGGCCCATTCTTTTAATGCTGGGATTTTAGGTGTTTTCCAAAGCTTCAGTATCGTCCTGGCAGCTGCAGTAATGCCAACCATGATTACAGAAAACTCTTTACTTGACATGTTATGTAATTGACTTCTGTGACCTAATAGGCAGAGTCTCGGAGATATTGGTAGGTTTCTTCTGGCCCAGTTACCTAAATATTCCAATATGTTTCTCCAGAACGGCTGGATAGCTGGGCAATCCCAAATGCAGTGTATTAGAGTGCCTACTTCTATCTGGCATTTCCAACACAAATTGTTATTCATTACTCCCATTCTGTATAATCTTAAAGGTGTCCAATAATATCTGTGCATTATTTTATATTGGGTGAATTTCCTTTTCACTTCCCTTATGTATTTACCATTTTCAGATACTATCTTCAGCCATTCCCTGTCCTCCATTATACATCCTAGGTCTTTCTCCCATATAACTTCTAGGTTATTACAGTTGTTGCTGAGTAGTTGGTTGGTTGTTTTATAGAATGCAGAAGCTCGATGGCACTCCTTGGGTTGTGTGAAATAGTCCAAGATGGGGTTTCCGACTGTGAACTGAATCTTGGTGGAAATACAGCTCCTGATTTGTAGGTACTTCCAAAAATGATCTTTCCCCTTGAGCTTGTATTTTCTAGTTAAGTCAGAGTATGACACAAACAGGTCCTGTTCAAAAAGATCAGCAATGTTACATATACCATTATCATGCCATTTTTTCCAAAATACTGATGTCTTCCCAATTTTAATTATGGAGTTATACCATAGAGGGGAGTAGGATTGCTTATGGTGTGAAAGTTTAAACATCTTATGTATTTTAGTCCAAATTTCTTTGGAGTGTGACATGATAGGATTGAAGAAATCCGACAAAGACTGAGAGAGTCTATCTATAGGCGAGAATGGAGAAGCCAACTTATTTTCAATAGAAACCCAATCTAATTTATTATCTTTAGTCCAATTTTTGGCCATTTCAAAGGAGATACAATACAATTTTGGGTCTGGCAGTCCCAGTCCTCCTTTATCTCTAGGTGAGCACATTTTGCTAAGCTTAATTCTGGGCCTTTCCCTCCCACAAGAAGTCTTTAATTATTGTGTCATATCGTTTGAAAATCTGAGGAGAAGTAGTAACTGGTACCATCATAAGTATGTAATTGAATTGTGGTGATACCACCATTTTTATAACATTAACCTTTCCCCATAATGTAAGCCTGAGTTTACACCATTTATCTAGATTTGTTTTTATTTTTTGTATTACTGGTTCAAAGTTTATTGCCAGTATTTCCTCAACATCCTGGCTCAGTTTTATTCCCAGATATTTCATCCCTTTTGGAACCCTTTTAAACCCAAACTGTGAGACTGAGGTTGAATTACATAATCCCGAAATAGGCATACCTTCTGACTTTGTCCAATTAATTTTGTATCCTGATAATTTGGAATATGATTTTATTGTGTCCATTAAGTGGGGTATTGAACTCAATGGATCTTTTACCAGCATCAAAATGTCGTCCGTGTACAATAGCAATTTATGCTCTTTCCCGCCTCCATCCACCCCCTTAATATTTCCAATCAATAGTCAATGTGGCTTGTCTGGACTTTTAAAAACTTGGATTACGATAGACAAGCAGTATGAAGGCCTTTTTATTTTTTTGTAAAGTTGTATTTTAACAAAAGCCGTTTGAAACAAAGCCGCTGTTGACTACAGTTTTTTGGGAGGATGTGGCAATCTGTTTTCATGTGAAACTCCAGGAGGGTTTTGTGAACTGAAAAAAATAACCTGACCTTCTTTCAGAATGAGGGTTAGGTAATGACTGATTTTTAATTTAATGTGAGCTACCTTTTTAAAGAAAAGTAATTTACATTTTCTATGAGACGTTATAGTTGAAGGTTTTTTCCAGAAACGATGTTGAAGGGTATGAGGAGAGGATAGGAGAAGAGCATGCCTGCTTTTTTTTTGCATGTGCACCTGAGCGTCATGGTGCCTTTGTGCCTGTGTGTCTGTGTCTGTGAGAAGAGGAGAGCAGAAGAGTGTGGCTGCTTGTTGCCTCATTGTGGCTCTAATTCAACGTGAATACTCATTTAGCCGTTATACAGTCTACACAGCCGCAGTTCATGTGGACCAAAGTCTGACCACAGTCTGCACAGTAGCAGTTCATGTGGAAAAAACTGCCATATGGGATGTTAAAGCAGCAGACATCTGCTGTCCTCTTCCTCGGGAAGAGCAGAGGAGTGTAGAGTACCCTGTTATTTTTTTGCGTGCCTGAGAGGCTTTATGCCTGTGTGTAGCTGTGTCTATGAGGACAGCAGAGGAGAGCAGAGGAGTGTAGAATAGCGTACCCTGATGTTTTGCCTTTATGTCTGAGAGGCTTTATGCCTGTTTGCCTGTGTTTAGCTGTGTCTCTGAGGACAGGAGAGGAGAAGGGAAGAGTGTACAATGCTATTTTGTTTGCTTGCCTGAGAGGCTTTGTGGCTGTGCGCCTGTGCCGGTGTTTTCCTGTGTGCAGCTGTGTCTTTCACGAGAGCAGAGGAGTGTAGAAGAGCTTGCCTGCTATTTTTCCTGCATGCCTGTGAGTAGCTGGGACAGTCAGCCTGCTCTCGGACTATTCAGTAATAAAATCAACTGGGCTCAAATTACCTCAGGCTACACTGAGGTAATATTTCAGTTAACCCATATTGAAATATCTAAATCTCTATTCAGTTGTACAATCATTATTACATGTCTTCTTTTAAGTATCAAAAGCATATAAACCCCTTTCAGGTATGGATTATATTATGGTTAGGTAACAACAAGTACCTTAAATCTGTGTTTGAGTAAAAGTAATCCGTTACATTCCACGTCTGCTGTGTTTTTGTGTCTCACCTGACAGGACAAAGAGAAAGATGAAGATGAAGGTCTGAGGTGTTCAACAGTGGCCAGGTGAGACGGAGACCATCCTGTGTGTGGGTGGGTGGGTGCAGTGATTCATTGAAAACTGAAATGGTTGTCTAAATTGAATGTCTTTTTATTAAGTTTTGCAATAGGTGTTATACAAATAATTACAAAAACCCACAAATCTTACATAACCCAAATGAGTGTAAGAGACATGTATGTGTTGGATTGCAGGACGGGTCTCCGGCACACCAGAGGACGAGATGATGCGTAGCGGGAAATGCATTCGACTGCATGGAGGGTCTACAAACACAGCTAAAAAAACAAAAATGTTTGTTGAGTATGAGCAATATAGTCAGTATTGTGTATTAGACGTAGGTCGGAAGCAAGAGGATGCCAAAGCGCCTGTCCCGCTAAGCCTACGCGAGGCTCACTGTCACGAACCAGAGTGTGTGTTGCAGGCGCATGAGCGAGCCCTGGGACAGGCTGAAGAGGACAGCTGTGACACCTGCAAGCGTGTTTACAAGCCAACGACCTACGCGGCTGAAAAAGCACCCAAAAAAAAACATAACATTTGCGTCTAGACAGGGCCACAAAGAGTCAGTATTGTGTATTAGACGTGGGTCGGACAAGTCAACAGGATGCCAAAATGCCTGTCCCGCTAACCACAGCCTCACGCGAGGCTCACTGTCGCCCAGGGACCAGGCTGTGTTGACAGTTGTGACTGACACCTGTGAGCGCCGCGAAGTCAACCCCTGGGACAGGCTGAGGAGGACAACCACAGCTATGACTGACACATGCAGAGACTGACACCTGCGCGCTTTGCAAGTCAACGACCTACCCAGGGACAGGCTGCGGATGAAAACCTACGCCCAAAATAAACTAACATTCGCGTCGAACCACAGCGTGTATTGTGGGCGCACAATCGAGCCCAGGGACAGGCTGAAGAGGACAGCTGTGACTGACACCTGTGACGCGTTTGCAAGTCAACAACCTAAAAAGCCCCAAATAAACCATTTGCGTCTAACCACAGCGTGTATTGCGGGCGCACTATCGAGCCCAGGGACAGGCTGAAATAAAGTTGTGAACACCTTGAGCGCGTTTGCAAGAACCCTACAGCGTGTAAAGCGCCCAAATAAACTAACATTTGCGTCTAACCACAGCGTGTTTGCGGGCGCACTATCGAGCCCAGGGACAGGCTGAAGAGGACAGCTGTGACTGACACCTGTGGGACGCGTTTGCAAGTCAACAACCTACGCGGCTGAAAAGCGCCCAAATAAACTAACATTTGCGTCTAACCACAGCGTGTATTGCGGGCGCACTATCGAGCCCAGGGACAGGCTGAAGAGGACAGCTGTGACTGACACCTGTGAGCGCGTTTGCAAGTCAACAACCTACGCGGCTGAAAAGCGCCCAAATAAACTAACATTTGCGTCTAACCACAGCGTGTATTGCGGGCGCACTATCGAGCCCAGGGACAGGCTGAAGAGGACAGTTGTGACTGACACCTGTGAGCGCGTTTGCAAGTCAACAACCTGTGACTGACACCTGGCTGAAAAGCCCCCAAATAAACTAACATTTGCGTCTAACCACAGCGTGTATTGCGGGCGCACTATCGAGCCCAGGGACAGGCTGAAGAGGACAGTTGTGACTGACACCTGTGAGCAAGCGTTTGCAAGTCAAATAAACAACAAACTAACCACACGCGTATTGAAAAGCGCCCAAATAAACTAACATTTGAGCGCGCGTGCTAACCCTACAGCGTAAACTAACATTTGCGTCTAACCACAGCGGGCGCACTATCGAGCCCAGGGACAGGCTGAAGAGGACAGTTGTGACAACCTGACACCTGTGTAGCGCGTTTGCAAGTCAACAACCCACGCGCTGAAAAACCCGCCCAAATAAACTAACATTTGCGTCTAACCACAGCGTGTATTGCGGGCGCACTATCGAGCCCAGGGACAGGCTGAAGAGGACAGTTGTGACTGACACCTGTGAGCGCGCTTTGCAAGTCAACAACCTCACGCGGCTGAAAAGCAAATAAATAAACTAACATTTGCGTCTAACCACAGCGTGTATTGCGGGCGCACTATCGAGCCCAGGGACAGGCTGAAGAGGACAGTTGTGACTGACACCTGTGAGCGCGTTTGCAAGTCAACAACCCACGCGGCTGAAAAGCGCCCAAATAAACTAACATTTGCGTCTAACCACAGCGGTATTGCGGGCGCACTATCGAGCCCAGGGACAGGCTGAAGAGGACAGTTGACTGACACCTGTGAGCGCGTTTGCAAGTCAACAACCCACGCGCCCAAAATAAACTAACATTTGAACCACCTGTGTGCGGGCGCACACTATCGAGCCCAGGGACAGGCTGAAGAACAGTTGTGACTGACACCTGTGAGCGCTTTGCAAGTCAACAACCCACGCTGAAAAGCCCCAATAAACTAACATTTGCGTCTAACCACAGCGTGTATTGCGGGCGCACTATCGAGCCCAGGGACAGGCTGAAGAGGACAGTTGTGACTGACACCTGTGAGCGCGTTTGCAAGTCAACAACCTCACGCGGCTGAAAAGCGCCCAAATAAACTAACATTTGCGTCTAACCACAGCGTGTATTGCGGGCGCACTATCGAGCCCAGGGACAGGCTGAAGAGGACAGCTGTGACTGACACCTGTGAGCGCGCGTTTGCAAGTCAACAACCTGTGACGCGGCTGAAAAACAACCCAAATAAACTAACATTTGCGTCTAACCACAGCGTGTATTGCGGGCGCACTATCGAGCCCAGGGACAGGCTGAAGAGGACAGTTGTGACTGACACCTGTGAGCGCGTTTGCAAGTCAACAACCTCACGCGGCTGAAAAGCGCCCAAATAAACTAACATTTGCGTCTAACCACAGCGTGTATTGCGGGCGCACTATCGAGCCCAGGGACAGGCTGAAGAGGACAGTTGTGACTGACACCTGTGAGCAACAACTTGCAAGTCAACAACCTCGTCTACGCGGCTGAAAAGCGCCCAAATAAACTAACATTTGCGTCTAACCACAGCGTGTATTGCGGGCGCACTATCGAGCCCAGGGACAGGCTGAAGAGGACAGTTGTGACTGACACCTGTGAGCGCGCTTTGCAAGTCAACAACCCACGCGGCTGAAAAGCGCCCAAATAAACTAACATTTGCGTCTAACCACAGCGTGTATTGCGGGCGCACTATCGAGCCCAGGGACAGGCTGAAGAGGACAGTTGTGACTGACACCTGTGAGCGCGTTTGCAAGTCAACAACCTCACGCGGCTGAAAAGCGCCCAAATAAACTAACATTTGCGTCTAACCACAGCGTGTATTGCGGGCGCACTATCGAGCCCAGGGACAGGCTGAAGAGGACAGACACCTGACAGTTGTGACTAAACACCTGTGAGTATTGCGCACTGCAAGTCAACAACCCACGACACCTGTGAAAAGCGCCCAAAACAAACTAACATTAAACTAACATTTGCGTCTAACCACAGCGCGTGTATTGCGGGCGCACTATCGAGCCCAGGGACAGGCTGAAGAGGACAGTTGTGACTGACACCTGTGAGCGCGTTTGCAAGTCAACAACCTCACGCGCGCTGAAAAGCGCCCAAATAAACTAACATTTGCGTCTAACCACAGCGTGTATTGCGGGCGCACTATCGAGCCCAGGGACAGGCTGAAGAGGACAGTTGTGACTGACACCTGTGAGCGCGTTTGCAAGTCAACAACCCACGCGGCTGAAAAGCGCCCAAATAAACTAACATTTGCGTCTAACCACAGCGTGTATTGCGGGCGCACTATCGAGCCCAGGGACAGGCTGAAGAGGACAGTTGTGACTGACACACCTGTGCAAGTCAACAACCCACGGCTTAAACTAACATTTGTCAACCACACCTTGCGGGCGCACTATCGAGCCCAGGGACAGGCTGAAGAGGACAGTTGTGACTGACACCTGTGAAATTTGCAAGTCAACAACCTATTAAACTAACATTTGTCTAACCACAGCGTGTATTGCGGGCGCACTATCGAGCCCAGGGACAGGCTGAAGAGGACAGTTGTGACTGACACCTGTGAGCGCGTTTGCAAGTCAACAACCCACGCGGCTGAAAAGCGCCCAAATAAACTAACATTTGCGTCTAACCACAGCGTGTATTGCGGGCGCTACTCGAGCCCAGGGACAGGCTGAAGAGGACAGTTGTGACTGACACCTGTGAGCGCGTTTGCAAGTCAACAACCTCGCGCTGAAAAGCACCCAATAAACTAACATTTGCGTCTAACCACAGCGTGTATTGCGGGCGCACTATCGAGCCCAGGGACAGGCTGAAGGGACAGGACTGACACCTGTGGACAACAACCTCGCGGCTGAAAAGAAATAAACTAACATTTGCGTGACAACCACAGCGTGTAGCGCACTTTGCAAGTCAACAACCTACAGCGGCTGAAAAGGACAGTTGTGACTGACACCTGTGAGCGCGTTTGCAAGTCAACAACCTAAAATAAACTAACATTTGCGTCTAACCACAGCGTGTATTGCGGGCGCACTATCGAGCCCAGGGACAGGCTGAAGAGGACAGTTGTGACTGACACCTGTGAGCGCGTTTGCAAGTCAACAACCTCACGCGGCTGAAAAGCAAAAATAAACTAACATTTGCGTCTAACCACAGCGTGTATTGCGGGCGCACTATCGAGCCCAGGGACAGGCTGAAGAGGACAGTTGTGACTGACACCTGTGAGCGTTTGCAAGTCAACAACCTCACGCGCTGAAAAGCGCCCAAATAAACTAACATTTGCGTCTAACCACAGCGTGTATTGCGGGCGCACTATCGAGCCCAGGGACAGGCTGAAGAGGACAGTTGTGACTGACACCTGTGAGCGCGTTTGCAAGTCAACAACCTACGCGGCTGAAAAGCACCCAAATAAACTAACATTTGCGTCTAACCACAGCGTGTATTGCGGGCGCACTATCGAGCCCAGGGACAGGCTGAAGAGGACAGTTGTGACTGACACCTGTGAGCGTTTGCAAGTCAACAACCTTGAAAAGCCCAAATAAACTAACATTTGCGTCAACCACACCGGGCGCACTATCGAGCCCAGGGACAGGCTGAAGAGGACAGTTGTGACTGACACCTGTGAAAGTCAACAACCTACGCGCCCAAATAAACTAACATTTGCGTCTAACCACAGCGTGTATTGCGGGCGCACTATCGAGCCCAGGGACAGGCTGAAGAGGACAGTTGTGACTGACACCTGTGAGCGCGTTTGCAAGTCAACAACCTACGCGGCTGAAAAGCGCCCAAATAAACTAACATTTGCGTCTAACCACAGCGTGTATTGCGGGCGCACTATCGAGCCCAGGGACAGGCTGAAGAGGACAGTTGTGACTGACACCTGTGAGCGCTTTGCAAGTCAACAACCTCACGCGGCTGAAAAGCGCCCAAATAAACTAACATTTGCGTCTAACCACAGCGTGTATTAACATTTGCGCACTGTATTGCTCGAGCCCAGGGACAGGCTGAAGAGGACAGTTGTGACTGACACCTGTGAGCCGCGTTTGCAAGTCAACAACCTCACGCAGCTGAAAAGCGCCCAAATAAACTAACATTTGCGTCTAACCACAGCGTGTAACCACAGCGTGTATTGGGCGCACTATCGAGCCCAGGGACAGGCTGAAGAGGACAGTTGCCTGACACCTGTGAGGCTGAAGAAGGACAACCCACGACTGAATAAACCTTTGAGCGCGTTTATCGCAAGGACAGGCTGAACCAGTTGTGACTGACACCTGTGAGCTTTGCAAGTCAACAACCTCGCGCCCAAATTTGCGTCAAACTAACATTTGAAGAGGACAGTTGTGACTGACACCTGTGAGCGCTAACCAACCAGCGTGTAAAAACTAACATTTGGCGCCACAGCGTATCGAGCCCTATCGAGGGGACAGGCTGAAGAGGACAGTTGTGACTGACACCTGTGAGCGCGTTTGCAAGTCAACAACCCACGCCGGCTGAAAAGCGCCCAAATAAACTAACATTTGCGTCTAACCACAGCGTGTATTGCGGGCGCACTATCGAGCCCAGGGACAGGCTGAAGAGGACAGTTGTGACTGACACCTGTGAGCGCGTTTGCAAGTCAACAACCTACGCGGCTGAAAAGCGCCAAATAAACTAACATTTGCGTCTAACCACAGCGTGTATTGCGGGCGCACTATCGAGCCCAGGGACAGGCTGAAGAGGACAGTTGTGACTGACACCTGTGAGCGCGTTTGCAAGTCAACAACCCACGCGGCTGAAAAGCGCCCAAATAAACTAACATTTGCGTCTAACCACAGCGTGTATTGCGGGCGCACTATATTGGGACAGGGCGACTGACACCTGTGGCTCGAGCCCAGGGACAGGCTGAAGAGGACAGCCCAGGACTGACACCTGTGACTGACACCTGTGAGCGCTTGCAAGTCAACAACCTACGCGGCTGAAAAACAAATAAACTAACATTTGCGTCTAACCACAGCGTGTATTGCGGGCGCACTATCGAGCCCAGGGACAGGCTGAAGAGGACAGTTGTGACTGACACCTGTGAGCGCCGCTTGCAAGTCAACAACCTACGCGGCTGAAAAGCCCCAAATAAACTAACATTTGCGCGCTAACACAGCGTGTATTGCGGGCGCACTATCGAGCCCAGGGACAGGCTGAAGAGGACAGTTGTGACTGACACCTGTGAGCGCGCTTTGCAAGTCAACAACCTCGCGGCTGAAAAGCGCCCAAATAAACTAACATTTGCGTCTAACCACAGCGTGTATTGCGGGCGCACTATCGAGCCCAGGGACAGGCTGAAGAGGACAGTTGTGACTGACACCTGTGAGCGCGCTTTGCAAGTCAACAACCCACGCGGCTGAAAAGCAAATAAATAAACTAACATTTGCGTCTAACCACAGCGTGTATTGCGGGCGCACTATCGAGCCCAGGGACAGGCTGAAGAGGACAGTTGTGACTGACACCTGTGAGCGCGTTTGCAAGTCAACAACCTACGCGGCTGAAAAGCGCCCAAATAAACTAACATTTGCGTCTAACCACAGCGTGTATTGCGGGCGCACTATCGAGCCCAGGGACAGGCTGAAGAGGACAGTTGTGACTGACACCTGTGAGCGCGTTTGCAAGTCAACAACCTCACGCTGAAAAGCCCCAAATAAACTAACATTTGCGCTCTAACCACAGCGTGTATTGCGGGCGCACTATCGAGCCCAGGGACAGGCTGAAGAGGACAGTTGTGACTGACACCTGTGAGCGCGTTTGCAAGTCAACAACCCACGCCGGCTGAAAAGCCCCAAATAAACTAACATTTGCGTCTAACCACAGCGTGTATTGCGGGCAGGCACTATCGAGCCCAGGGACAGGCTGAAGAGGACAGTTGTGACTGACACCTGTGAGCGCGTTTGCAAGTCAACAACCCACACCTGTGCTGAAAACAACCCAAATAAACTAACATTTGCGTCTAACCACAGCGTGTATTGCGGGCGCACTATCGAGCCCAGGGACAGGCTGAAGAGGACAGTTGTGACTGACACCTGTGAGCGCTTTGCAAGTCAACAACCCACGCGGCTGAAAAGCGCCCAAATAAACTAACATTTGCGTCTAACCACAGCGTGTATTGCGGGCGCACTATCGAGCCCAGGGACAGGCTGAAGAGGACAGTTGTGACTGACACCTGTGAGCAAGTCAACAACCCACGCGGCTGAAAAGCACCCAAATAAACTAACATTTGCGTCTAACCACAGCGTGTATTGCGGGCGCACTATCGAGCCCAGGGACAGGCTGAAGAGGACAGTTGTGACTGACACCTGTGAGCGCCGTTTGCAAGTCAACAACCTACGCGGCTGAAAAGCGCCCAAATAAACTAACATTTGCGTCTAACCACAGCGTGTATTGCGGGCGCACTATCGAGCCCAGGGACAGGCTGAAGAGGACAGTTGTGACTGACACCTGTGAGCGCGCTTTGCAAGTCAACAACCCACGCGGCTGAAAAGCCCCAAATAAACTAACATTTGCGTCTAACCACAGCGTGTATTGCGGGCGCACTATCGAGCCCAGGGACAGGCTGAAGAGGACAGTTGTGACTGACACCTGTGAGCAACCCACGCGGCTGAAAAGCCCCAAATAAACTAACATTTGCGTCAACCCACGCGCTGAAAAGCGAGCCCAAAGGCTAAACTAACATTTGCGTCTAACCACAGCGCGTAAACTAACATTTGGCGCCACAGCGTGTATTGCGGCCCAGGGACCAGGGACAGGCTGAAGAGGACAGTTGTGACTGACACCTGTGAGCGCGTTTGCAAGTCAACAACCTCACGCCCAAATAAAAAGCACCCAAATAAACTAACATTTGCGTCTAACCACAGCGTGTATTGCGGGCGCACTATCGAGCCCAGGGACAGGCTGAAGAGGACAGGGACAGGACACCTGTGAAGAGGACAGCCTGTAAACTGACACCTGTGAGCGGGCGCACTTGCAACAGGCAACAACCCACTGACACCTGTGCTTGCAAAACCTACCCAAATAAACTAACATTTGCGTCTAACCACAGCGTGTATTGCGGGCGCACTATCGAGCCCAGGGACAGGCTGAAGAGGACAGTTGTGACTGACACCTGTGAGCGCGTTTGCAAGTCAACAACCTACGCGGCTGAAAAGCGCCCAAATAAACTAACATTTGCGTCTAACCACAGCGTGTATTGCGGGCGCACTATCGAGCCCAGGGACAGGCTGAAGAGGACAGTTGTGACTGACACCTGTGAGCGCGCGTTTGCAAGTCAACAACCTACGCGGCTGAAAAGCGCCCAAATAAACTAACATTTGCGTCTAACCACAGCGTGTATTGCGGGCGCACTATCGAGCCCAGGGACAGGCTGAAGAGGACAGCTGTGA